>NW_027470090.1:0-45776 GCF_051020765.1 Lasioglossum baleicum | reverse complement strand
CCGTTCTAGAACGTTACCACACTCTACGAGACACGAACGGCTGAGTCAATAGTCGCATATATCGTGTGATTCCGAATGATAAACCAGATATTTCTGGTGTAATTCCGCTGAATGGTATTGGCAATTCAAACCATAATTCACAGTATGAATATTTAAGTAAGGGGCCAAACCGACGGCGAACATTAAGAATTCGTATAAAGTCAATCCTTTTACAGAGTACCTTCCCTTCCGAGAAGCTAACCCGCGTAGTCGATAGTATAGCTCCGTGTTCAGGCCATCAAATTAGTAAACATCCTAGTGACGGGGACCTTAATTTCATTATGAATAAGAAAATCGAGCGTCAAAACGATTGAGAACTATACCACCTACCTGGAGAGACGAAGGTCTTAGTCAACAGCTTCACCCATCCTGTGATTCCGAGAGCCATGCCTGATGTTCCGGCTGCAAACCAGCTGAACAATGTTGGTAATGGACACCATAATGCACGGTTTGAAAATTATAATACAGCGTCAAACCGTCTGAGAACATTATCAATTCGTATATAGTCATTCCATTTATGAAAACCTTACATTCTGAGAACCAATCGTGCTGTAACGAGTGTCCTGCTTAATGTTCACGGGAACAAATAATTAGACATTTTCGAGGACGGACACCACATGTTTCAGTATAAACATCATCATCGAGACTCAAAACTTCCGAGAACGTTACCACCTTCTTTGATTGTCGCACATCTAAGACAACACCTGCAGCAATCCTACAATTCCGATGATGCAAATCAGGTATTCCAGTAGTAAATCGGCTGGACTGTATAGACAATAGACACCACAAGTCTCGGTTTGAATTTTAAAGTAGAGCGTCAAACCGTTTGAGAACTTTACCAATTGGTATAAAGTCAGACATTTTTCAGAATGCCTTACCATCCGCGAACTTCACCGGCTTTATCGAAAGTATAACTTCGTGTTCAGAGAAAGAAATTAGTCATCATTTTAGTGACGGGCACCATGACTTTTTGAATAAATTAGAGGATCGTAGGTCAAACCGTTCGAGACCGTTACCACCTTCTGTGAGTCACGAACGGCTAAGGTAATAGCTTCACATGTCCTGTTATGCCGAGAGTCAAACCAGGTACTCCGGTAGGATATGACTTGCACAGTATTTGCAGTATACCCCTTAATGCACGGTTTGAATATTAAAGCAGAGCATCAATCCATTTGATATTGTAACCAATTGGAGAAAAGTCAAACGTCCATCTGAAGATCTTACCCTCCGAAAAACTAACCTGTTGTATTGAAAGTATAACTTCGTGTTCAGAGAATGAAATCAGTATTCATTTCAGTGACACGCACCTTCCCTTCATGTATGAAGCAGATGGCTGAGGGTCAAAGCGCTTCAGAACGTTCCCACCTTCTGTGAGAGGCGATCTGCTAAGTCAATAGAGTCACCCATCCTGCGATTCCCAGAGTCAAACCAGGGATTCGGGCAGAAAATTCGAGTTACATTAGGGCATTAGACACCCTATTTCACGTTATAAATAATAGAGTACGGAGGTAAACCGTTGTAGATCGTTAGGAATTGGTATATAGTAAAACCTTTTTCAGAAATCCGTACCTTCCGAGACACTATCCCGCTGTATTGAGAGTATGACTTCGTGTTCAGAGGAACAAATTATTGTTCATTTTAGTGACAGGCACCTTCACTTCATGTGTGATTGGAAGGACCATAAGTCAAACTGTCTCAGATCCTGACCGCCGTCTTTGAGAGTCGGACAGCTAAGTCCAAAGCTTCACCTTTCCTGTGATTCCAAGATGATGATCGGGTACCTGGGAGTAAATCCTGTGAAGAGAGTTTGCATTGGACCCCTTAATTCACGGTTGGAATATTAAAGTAAGGCGTCAATAAGTTTTAGATCTGTACAAATTTGTAATAAGTCAATCGTAATCCCGAAGGCCTTACCCGCCCAGAACATAAACCACTGTATCGAGAGTATAACTTCGAGTTCAGAGAAGCAAATTAGTATACATTTAAGTTACGGGCAAGGCTGTTTTATAAATGAATCTGAATAGGGTGTATTAAACCGTTGGAGAACGTTACCAGCTTCCTTGAGATTCGATCGGCTATGTCAGTAGCATCATATATCCTGTGCTTCCTAGAGTGAATCCAGGTATTCCGGGATTAAATTTTCTGATCATTATTGATAATGGACACCGTAAATAGCGGTATAAATAGTGATGTACATAGTCAAACCGTTGAAGGACGTTACCTATTGCTAGAGGGTCAAAGTCATTACGGAAGGCCTTACCTTCCGAGAAGCTTTACCGCTATATCGAGGCTATTACTGCGTATTCGTAGAAGCAGGATACTGTAAATTTTCGAGTCGGGCAAATTAATTTCACGTTTGAATTAGGCGGTCGAATATCAAACGGTTTGAGAACGATACCACCGTCTTTGAGAGACGAATGTCTATGTTACTAGTTTCACATATAATGTGATTGCGAGAGTCGAACCAGGTATTCCGGGAGTAAATGCCCTGTACAGTGTTGGCATCAGACATCCTATTTCTCGGTATAAGTATTAATGTACCGAGTTAAACCGTTGTAGGTAATTACCAATTGGTATAATATCCAACTCCTTACCGATGGCCATACCCATCGAGAAGGTAACCCGCTCTGTCGAGAGTAGAACTTCATGGATCGAGAAGCAAATTTGTATGCATTTCATTGACGGGCACCATACTTTCGTGTACGAATTAGAGGAACGAGTGACAAACCGTTGAAGAACGTTACCACCTGTTTTGAGAGTCGCACAGCTAAATCATTAACTACACCTATGCCGTGATTCCGACGGTTAGAGTATGTACTCCGGGAGTCTATCCACAGTGCAATATTACCAACGGACACGATAATTCACAATCTGAAAAATGAAGTAGGGCGTCGAACCTTTGTAGACTCTTACCTACTGTTATAGTGTCAAACTTTTGCCGAACAACTTACCTTCCCAGAACATAACCCGCTGCAGCTAGCGTCTACATCAGTGCTTACGGTAGCAAATTGGTTGATGTTTTAGAAGGCGGACATATTCTTTTCATGTATGAATCAGAAAATCGATGGTCTAACAGTTCGGAAACGTTACCGCATTCTTTGAGAATCGCACAGCTGCGACAATAGCTTCTCCGACCCTGTATCTCCGTTAGTCCATCCAGGCAATCCTCGTCTATTCCCGCTGTACAGTATTAGCATTAGACACACTATTTCGTGGTATAAATAATAAACATCAGAGTGAAACCATTGTAGAACGTTACCTATTGCAATGTGCTCAAACTTTTAACCGAATACCGTACCTTCCGAAAAAGTAACCCCCTGTATCGTGCGCATAACATCATGTACAGAAAAATAAATTAGTATACATTTTAGTGACAGGGGCCTTAATTTCATGTATGAATTGGGATATCCAGGGTCATACCATTCGATATCGCTACCACCATCGTTTAGAATCGAACGGTTGAGTCAATAGCATCACCAATGGTTGCGATTTCGAGAGCCAAGCCTGGAGCACCACGAGTAAATGCGCCGTACAGCATTGACATTAGATACCATACTTCAGGCTGTAAACATTAAGGTACAGAGTCAAACCATTGTAGAACGTTACCTATTGGTATAGAGACAAACGTTTTACCGAGGGCCTTATCCTCTGAGAACCTACCCCTTTGTATCGAGAGTGTAACCTCGGGTCCAGAGAAACACATTAGAACACATTTTTGCGGCTGCACCTTAATCTCAAGTATGAATTGGAAGATCGATGCTCAAACCCATCGAGCACGTTAGCACACTCTTCCAGAGTCGAAAGGCAAAGTCAATAGCTTCATACATTCTGCGATTCCGAGAGTCAAGCCAGGTATTACCGGAGTATCTCCGCTGAACAGTATTGTCAATAGACACCACAATTCACGGTTTTAATATTAGTGTAGAGTGCCAAACCGTTTTAGAGCGATTGCAATTTGTTTAAAGTCAAAAGTTTTACTGGAGACCTTACACACCGAAAGTCTAACTCGATGTAGCAAGTGTCCTCCTTAGTGTTCACGGATACAAATTAGAAGACACTTTAGTAAACGGAAACTATATTCTCATGTATGATTAGCAATATCGCGAGCCAAACCCATCGAGAACTCTGCGGCCATCTCTTTGTGACGAACGGTTATGTGAATAGCACCACCTATCTTGTGATTCTGAGAGTCAAACCAGGTATTCCGGGAGTAAACTCGCTGTTCAGTATTGGCAATTGGCACGATAATCCACGGGATGAGCATTAAAGTAGAAGGACAAGTTGTCGGAGATCATTATCAATTGGCATAGAGACACTCTTGTTACCAAAGGCCTTACCGTCAGAGAACATAACCGGCTGTATCGAGAGTATAACTTCGCGTTTAGAGAAAGAAATTGTTCTCCATTTCAGTGACGGGTACCTTAACTCCATGTATGAATTAGAAGATCGGGAGGCAACCTGCTACAGAACGATATCACTTACTGTGAAAGATGAACGCGGCTATCAATAGCTTCACCTACCCTGTGATTCCAAGGTTCTATCGAGGTATACCTGTAGTAAGTTCTCCATACAGGATTGGCAATAGTGACCCTAATTCACAGTATAAGTATTAAGGATTAGAGTGAAACCGTTGTACAAGGTTGTCAATTGGTACATAGTCAAATTTTTACTTCTGAGATCCTAACGCGCTGTATCGAGAGTGTAACTTCGTGTTGAGGGAATGAAATTAGTCTTCATGTCATTAACGGGCACCGTAGCTCCTTGAATAAATTAGAAGATCGAGGGTCATACCGCTCGATACCGTTGCCACTTTCTTTGAGAGTCGAACGTCTAAGTCAAGAGCTTCACCTATCCCGCGATCTCGAGAGCAGAACCAGGTATTCCGAATGTCAATCCGCTGAACATTATTGCCAATGCACACGCTAATTCACGGTTTGAATATTACAGCAGAGCGTCAAAGTGTTTTAAAGCGATGCCCATTGGTATAAAGTCAGATGCTTGACCGATGGTCTTAAAATCGGGAAGCTAATCAGCGGCTTCGAGAGTATAGCTTCGTGTTCAGAGAAGGAAGTCAGTCTACATCTCAGTGACGGGCGCCTTAATTCGAAGTATGAATTAGAAGGTCACGGAGCAAAGCGTTCGTGAAACATACCACGCTCTTCGAGAGTCCAACGGCTGAGTCAATGGGGTTCAGCTATCCTGCGATACCGAAAGTCAAGGCAGGTATTCCGAGCGTAAGTCCGCAGAAAACTATTGGCAACAGACACATCAACCCGCGGTATGTATATCCAAATACAGAGCCAAACACTCGGAGAACATTAACAACTGGTTTAAAGTCCATCTGTTCCAAAATTCCGAACTTTCTGTGAACTTAACCCGCTGTATCTAGAGTATAACTTCGTGTTTCGAGAAGCAAATTAGTATTCATTCTAGTGACGGGCAACTTAATTTCCAGTATGAATTAGAAGATCGAATGGCAAACATTTCGAGAAAGTTACCACCATATTTGAGAGTCGAACGGTTAACTCAATTGCTTTACATATCCTGTGATTCCGAAGAACAATCCAGATATTCCGAGAGTAAATACGCTGTACAAAATTGGCAATGCACGCCTCAATTTACGGTTTGAATATTAAAGTAGACGGTCAATCCGTCGGGGATCAGTACCAATTGGTATAGAGTCATTCATACTACCGAATACATTACCTCCCTAGAACCTAACACGTTGCAGTGAGTGTCATGCTCACTGCTCACAGAAACCAATCAGTGGACATTATAGCAGATGCACACCTTATTTTTATATATGAATTAGAAGATCGATTGTCAAACCGTTCGAGATCGTACCCATCTTCGTTGGGAGCCGAACGCCTAAGTCAAAGGCTTCCCCTATCCAGTGATTCCAAGATTGAAAGCAAGTATTCCACAAGTAAATCCCCAGTGCAGTACTAGGAATAGGCACCTCAATTCACTATCTCAATAATTAAGCACTGAGGCGAGCCATTGTAGAACACTACCTACTGGTATAGGATCAAACACTTTACCGAAGAGTTCACCCTTCGAGAAACTAACCCGCTGTATCGATTGTATAAGTCCGTGTTCAGAGAAGTAAATTAGAATACATTTTAGTGGCAGGAACCTGAATTTCATGCATGAATAAGAAGATCGAGTGTTACACCGTTCAAAAACGTTACCACCTTCATATAGAGTCGCGCACCTAAGCCAATAGCTTCATCTATCCACTGATACCGAGAGCCAAACCAGGGGTCCCAGGTTCAAATGCGCTAAACGGTATTGGCGACAGACAGCTTAATTCGTTGTAGAAATATTGGAATATACAGTGAAACAGTTGCAGGTCGTTACGAATTGATATAAAGTCATTCTTTCTACCCAATACCTTACCTTCCGTGAACCCATCATGCTGCAGCCATTGTCCTGCTTAGTTTTCAAGAGATCACATTTAGTAGACGCTTTAACAGACGGACAACATATTTTCGTGTATGAGGAGGAGGACGCAGAGAAAAACTGTGCGAGGAGGTTAACACCTGCTTCTAGAGTCGAACTCTTAAATCAATAGCTACACATATCCTGGGACGCCGCGGATTATTCCAGATATTTGGGGAGTTAAAACCCATTGCAGTGATACCATTGAACACGTTAGTTTACAGTATGAATATTAAAGTACTGTGTCACAGCGTTGTAGAACGTTACCTACTGCTATACAGTCAAACTTTTTGCCGAAGGCCTTACGTTTCGAGAATCTAACCTGCTGTATCGAGAGCACAACGTCGTGTTCAGAAATGCAATTCAGTATGCATTTCAGTGACGGGCACCATAATTTCATGCATAAACTGCAAGATCGAATGTCAAATTGTTCGAGAACAATTGCACCTTTTTTTAGAGTCGCACAACTGAGTCAATAGCATCACGTACAACAGTGATTCGAAGAGTCAATCCAGGCCTTCATGGAGTACATCCGATGTGCATTATCAGCATTAACAACCCTGCTTCCCGCCATAAGTATTAAAGGACACAGTCAACCCTCGGTAGCACTTTAATTATTGGTATAGGGTCAAACTTCTATCCGTACGCCTTTCCTTCCGAGAAGCTAATCCGCTGCATCCAGAGTATAACTTTATATTCAGAGAAGCAAATCAGTATACATTTTAGTCACGGGCACCTTAATTCCATATCTAAATTATAAGATCGAGGGTCAAACAGTTCGAGAACGTTACCACCGTCTTTGAGATTCAAACGCCTATGTCAATAGCTTCGTCTCTCCTGCGATTCCGAGAGGCAGACCAGGTGTCCCGGGAACAAGTACACTAAACAGTTTTGGCAATAGACGCCTTAGTTCACGGTTTGAATATTAAAGCAGAACGTCAAACCGTTGTAGAACGATATCTATTGGTATATATTCAAGCGCTATACCGAAAGCCTTACCGTCCGAGAAGCTAAACCGCCGTATTGAGAATTTTGCGTCGTAGTTAGAGAAACACATTAGTTTAAATTTTAGTGACGGCACCTTAAGTTCGTGTATGAATTTGGATATCGATGGTCAAAGCGTTTGAGAATATCACCACCCTCTTTGAGAGTCAAACGGCAAGGTCCATATTTTGAGCTCATCCTTTTATTCCGTGAGGCACACCAGGTATTCCGGGAGTACATCCGCTGCACAGTATTGGCATCAGACACCCTAATTCACGATATGAATATTAAAGAAGAAGGTCATTTCGACGGAGAACATGATACCAAATGATATAAGGTCATACTTTTTACCGGATACATTGCCTTCGATGAACTAGCCCGCAGTAGCGAGTGTCATTCTTCGTGCTTACAGAATCAAATTAGTAGACATTATTACAGATCCACACCTAATTTTCATACATGAACTAGAACATCGAATATCAAACCGTTTGAGAACGGTACCAATTGCTATAAAGTCAAACGCTTTACCGAATACCTAACCATCCGCTAACCCCACCCGCTTCATCGAGATTATAATTACGTGCTCCGAGAAAGAAGTTAGTATTCATTTCAGTGACGGGCACCTTAACTTCATGTATGAAATAGAAGGGCGATGGTGAAATAGTGCGAGAACGTAACCACCATCTTTGAGTGTCGAGTTGCTAAGACTATAGCTTCCTCCATTCTGCAATTTCGAAGGGCAAAGCAGGTTTTCCTGGAGTACATCCGCTGAACGGTATTCGCAATAGACTCCTTAATTCAGGGTTTGAATATTAACGTATGGCGTCAAACCGTTGCAGAACGTTACCTATTTGTATAAAGTCATTCTTTTAACCGAATACATTACCTTCCTAGATCACAACCCGCTGTACGCAGTGCTTTGGTCTGTGGTCATTGAGTTAAATTGGTAGACACTTCACCAGACGGACACATCATAAACAAGTAGGAATAGCAAAGTCGAGAGACTAGCCGTTCTAGATTGGTACAACCTCCCTTGCTTGTCGCACAGCTGTGTCAACAGCATGACCTATCCTGTGTTTCCGAGATTCGTACCAGGTATTCCGGGAGTGAATCCGCTGAACGGTAGTGGCAATAGACATATTAATTCGATGTATAAATTTTGAAGTAGAGACTCAAACCGTCGATGAACGTTACCAATTCGTATTAAGCAATTCTTTTTACCGAATACCTTACTTTTCGAGAACCTACTACGCTGTAGCCAGTGTCTCGCATATTGATCACAACACCAATTTAGTAGACAATTTTAATGGACGGACACCACATTTTTATGTATAAATATCAATATCGAGAGTCAAGGCGTTCGATAACGTTACCATCTTCTGTGAGCGACGAGCGGCTAAGTCAATAGCTTCAGCAATCCTGTGATTCCGCGAGTCAAACGACGAATTCCGAGAGTTAGTACCTAGATCAGTATTGGCAATAGACACCACAATTCGAGGTATGAATAACAAAGTAAAGGGTCTAACCGCAGAGGAACGTTAAGTACAGTTACAGAGTCAGACTTTTCAACGAAGGCCTTAACATCCGAATGCCTAACGCATTATATCGAGAGTATAACCTCGCGTTCAGAGGAAGTAATTTGTATACGTTTCAGTGACGGGCACCCTCATTTCATGTACGAATTAGAAGATCGAGGGCTAAACCGTTCGAGAACGTTACCACTTGCTTTTAGACTCCATCAGATGAGTCAGTAGCTTCTCCTTTCTTTGTGATTCCCAGCGTCAAACCTGGTATACCAGGCGTAAATGCGCTGAACAATAATGACAATAGAATCATTGATTCACAGTATGATTATTAATGCAGAGAGTCAAACCGTTTGAGAACGTTACCAATTTGTATAACGTCGTACTGTTTATCGTATACTTTACCGACCGAGAACATAAGGCGCAGTACCGTGGGTATAATTACGTGATTAGAGAAACAAATGAGCATACATTTTAGTAAAGGTCACCTTAATTTCATGAATGAAATGGAATGTCGAGGGTCAAACCTTTTCACATCGTTCGCACCTTCTTTGAGAGTCGAACGGTTATGTCAATATCTCCACTTATTCTGTGATTCCGTCAGCAATCCGGCATATCTGGTATAACTTCCTGTTCAGAGAAAGATATTAGTCTTCATTTTAGTGACGGGCACATTAACTTCATGTATGGATTAGAGTATCGATGGTCAAACTGTTCGTGAACTTTACCACCCACTTTGGGAGTCGTACGGCTAGGTCAAAGGCCACCTATCCTGTGGTTCCCAGAGGCAAATCAGGTCATGCCGGAGTAGATCTGCTGCAGAGTATTGGCAATTGACACCTTATTACACGGTATGAATATTATTGTAGCCAGTCAAACTGACGGAATACGTTAAAAATGCACATGAAGCCTATCCTTCTACCGATAAACATACCTTCCGAGAGCCTAACCCCCTGTAGCGGGAGTTGTGTTTAATGTCTACGGAAACAAATTAGTAAACATTTTAGTGGACGAACACCATATGCTTGTGTATAAATATCAACATCGCGAGACAAACCGTTCGTGATCGTAATCACCTTGTTTGGTAATAACACTGCTAATTCAATAACTTCAACTATCTTGTGGCTCCGAGAGTCAAATCAGGAAAGCCTGGTGTAAATCCACTTTAGAGTATTGGCAATTGACCCCTTTATTCACGGTTTGAATTTTAATGTAGCGCGTCAAACAGTCGGAGAACACAACCAATTCTTATAAAGTGAAAAATTTTCCGCAAACTCAGCGGCGTAGTCGAGAGTACAAGGTCATCCTCACAGAAAGGAATTGGAACTCATATGTGACTCCTACGCCATAACTTCATGCATGGATTAGAAGAGTGATGTTCAAACCTCTCGAGAATGTTGCCATCCTCTTGGAGAGTCGAACAGCTAAGTCAATAGCTCACCCTATCGTGTGATTGGGAGAGTCAAACCGGGTATTCCGAGAGAAAATCTGCTGAACAGAATTGGCAAAAGACACCTTAATTCACTGTATGAATATTAAAGTACAGTGCCGATCCGTTGTAGAACGATGCACATTGGTATGAAGGCTTCCTCATGATCGAAGACCTTACCTTCCGAGAATCAAACCCGCTGTATCGAGAGTATATCTTCGCGTTCGGAGAAATAAATTAGTCATCATTCTAGTGACGGGAACCTTAACTCCATGTATGAATTAGAAGATGGATTGTCAAACCGTTCGATAATGTTACCTGCGTCTGTGAGAGAAGAGCGGCAACGTCAGCAGCTTCACCTATCTAGTAATTCCGAAAGTCTAACAAGGTATTCCGGAGCAAATTCGCTGAATTGTATTGCAATTACACACTTTAATACAGGGTTTCAATGTTTTGGTAGATCGTCAATCCGCTTGAAAACGTTACCAATTGCTATAAAGTCATACGTCTTACCATTACCGCCCGTATATCTAACCCGCACAGTCGAGAGTATTACTTCGTGTTTAAAGAAGCACACTAGTATACATTTTAGTGACGGGCAGCTTAATATGATGTAAGAACTAGAACATCGCGTGTCAAACCGTTCGAGAAGGATACCACCTTCATCGAGAGTCGAACGGCCATGTAAATAGCTTGAACTATCCTGTGATTCGGAGAGATAAACCATGTATAACAGGAGTTAATCCGCAGAACTGTATTAGCTTTCGACAGCCTACTTCAGGGTATAGAAGTTTAGGTATATAGGCATACCGCAGTAAAACGTTACCTATTGGTGTAGTGTCAAACTTTCTGCCGAAAGCCATACTTTCCGAGAACATACCCCTTTGTACGGAGAGTATAACCTCGTGTCGAGAGAAACAAATTAGCATTCACATTAGTGACGTGCACCTTAACTTCATATATGAATTAGAAAATGGATTGTCGATCTTTTCGAGAACTTTCCCACCTTCTATGTGAGTCGAATGCCGACGTCAATGGCTTCACCTACACTTATGAATCCGAGTGCCCAGCCTGGTATTCGAGGAATAAATCTGATGAACAGTATTGGCAGGAGACAACATATTTCACGGCTCGAATATTGAAGTAGTGAGTCAATCCTTTGAAGAACATATCCAACTGGTATAGTGTCATACCCTTTATCGTATACCTTACTTTCCGGGAACATAACCCGCTGTATCGTGTATCTTAACTTCGCGTTAGGAGGAACAAATTAGTAAGCATTTTAGTGACGGGCACCATATTATCATGCATGAATAAGAAATTCCAGGCACAAACCGTTCGAGAGCGCTACAAACCATCTTTGAGATTCAACCGGCTAAGTCAATAGCTTCACCTATCCTGTGATTCCGAGGGTCATATCACGAAACACGGGAATAAATACGCTGAAGGGTATTGGCAACTGACACCTTAATTCACGGAATGAATATTAATGTAGGGAGTAAGACCGTCGGAGAACATTACCAATTGGTATAAAGTATTTCTGTTACCAAATACATTACCTTCCGAGAACATACTCCGCTGTATTAACAGTATATCATCGTGATCAGAGACACAAATTAGTATACATTATAGTAACGGGCACCTTGATTTCATGTATCAATTACAAGAACTCGTGTCAAACCGCTCGAGAACATTACCACCTACTTTGAGACACGAACGGCTGAGTCAATAGCTTTCCCTCTCCTTGTGATTCCGGGAATCAAACCTGGTATTGACCCGCTGTATCGTGGGTATAACTTTGTGTTCAGCGAAACAAATTTGTATAAATTTTAGTGACGTGCACATCAATTTGATGTATGAATTAGAAGATCGAGTGTCAAACCGTTCGGGAACGATTCCGCCTTCCTTGCGAGTCGATCGGTCAAGTCAATAGCTTCACATATACTGCGATTCCGGAAGTCAAGCCAGGTATTCCAGGAGTAAATCCGCAGAACAGTACTGGTAATAAACACCATAACTCACTGTATGAATATTGAAGGAGTGAGTCAAACTGTGGAAGATCAATAAAAATGCATATAAAGTCATTCTTTTTACCGTATACCTTACCTTCCGAGAGCCTAACCCGCTGTAGCGTGTGTCTATCTAAATGTGCACGGAAAGAAATTAGTAGACATTTTACCAGACGGAAACCTTATTCTCATCCATGAGTAGAATAATCGAGTGTTTAACCGTTCGAAAACAATCCCACCTGCTCTGAGAATCCAATGGCGAATTCAATAGCTTCACCTATCCTGTGATTCCTAGAGCTAAACCAGGTGTTCCTTGAGTGAATCAGCAGAACAGTATTGGCAATCGAAATATTAATTCGCTGTATGAATATTAAGTTAGATACTGAAACCGTCGGCGAACATTACCAATTTGTTTTAAGTCATTTTTTTTACCGAATTCCTTTCCTTCCGAGAACCTAAGACGCTGTAGCAAGTGCCCCCCTTATTGTTTACAGAAAGATATTAGTATACAATTCAGAGGCCGGGCACCACATTTTTGCGTATAAATATCAACATCGAGAGACAAAGCGGTCTAGAAAATTACCACCTTCCTTGAGTGTCGCACAGCTAAGTCAAAAGCTTCACATATCCTGTGATACCGAAGGTCAAGCCATACATTCTGAGAGTAAATGCCCTGTACACATTTGTCAAAGGACACCATATTTCCCGGTATAAATAAGAAAGTAGAGGGTCATACAGTGGAAAAATAATAAAAATTCATATTGTTTCATTCTCTTTACAGAATACCTTACCTTCCGAGGACCTAAGCCTCTGTAGTATGTGTCTTGATTAATGGTAACGGAAACAAATTAGTAGACATTATGGCAGAAGCACACCTCAATTTCAAATATGCATTAGAAGATCGAGAGTCAAAGCGTTCGAGATCATTACCACCTTCTTAGAGCGTCGTACAGCGAAATCAATCCTTTCGCACATCCTGTGATTCCGAAGGTCAAACAGATGGTGCGGGAGTAAATACGCTGTACAGAATTGGCAATAGACACCTCAATTCGGAGATTGAATATGAAAGCTGGCCATTAAGCCGTTGTACAAGAGTACCTATAGGCGTAGCGTCAATCTTCACACAGAATACCATACCCCCCGAAAAACTATCCCGCTGCATGGAGAGTAGGTCGCCGTGTTCAGAGGTATAAAGTGGTATACATTTTAATGACGAGCATGTTAATTTCAAGCATGAATTAGAAGATCGAGGGACGAACGGTTCGAGAACGTTACCATATTCTGTGAGAGACGAACGGCTACGTCAATCGCGTCACCTACCCTGTGATTCGAAGAGTCCAACAGGAATTCCTGGTGTAAATACGCAATACTGCATTGGCAATAAACATCATAATTCACAGTATGAATATTAAAGTGGTGCGTCCAACCGTTTGAGAACGTTACCAAATCCTCGAAAGTCAAACGTTTTTCCGAAGACCTTACCACCCGAAAAATTAACCCTCTGTAACGAGAGTAAAACTTGCTGTTCAGATGAAGAAATTAGTCTTCATTTCAGTGACGGGCACCTCTACTTCATGTATGAATTAGATGACCGGTGGCCAAGAGGTTCGAGAACGTTACCATCTTCTGTGAGTGCCGAGTGCCTTGGACTATAGCTTCTCCCGTCCTGTGATTCCGAAGGGCAAAGCATGTATTCCGAGAGTAAACCCGCTGAACGGTATTGGCATTTGACTACTTCACTTCCGGTTTGAATGTTACTGAATATCGACAAAGCGTTTGAGAACGTTTGCAGTTGGAATAAAATCAAACGTTTTATAGATGACCTCACCGTCCAAAAGCATTACGCGCTGTACTGATAGTGTAACAATGCATTCGTAGGAAGATTCGAGTATACATTTTAGTGCCGAGCACCTTAATTTCATGAACAAAATAGATGATTGAAGGACAAACCATTCGAGAACGTTACCGGCTTGTCTGATAGTCGAGCGGATAAGTCTGTAATTTCACCTATCCTGTGATTCTGAGAGTCATATCATGTAATACGAGAATCAATGCGCTGACGAGTATTGGCAATTGACACCTTAATTCACGGCATGAATATTAATGTAAGGAGAAATACCGTCGGAGAACATTTACAATTCGAATAAAGTAATTTCTCTTACCGAATACATTACATTCCGAGAAACTAACCCGCTGTACCGAGAGTATAACTTCATATTCAGAGAGTGTAGTTAGTATTCATTTCAGTGACTGGCACCTTAACTTCATGTATGAATGAGAAGGTTAAGGTCCAAACCAATCAACTACGTCGCCGCCTCCTGTGATAGAGGAACGGCTCAGTCAGTAGATTTATCTATCCCCTGACTCCGAAGGGCAACCCCAGAAATCGGAGAGTAAGTCCTCTCAAGAGTGTTGGCTACTGGCACCTTTTATTCACCGTTTGAATATTAATGAAGAGCGAAAAAGCGTTTTAGAGCTTTGCCAATTGGTGTAAAGTCAAAGACTTTACCGAAGGCCTTACCTTCGGAGAAGCAGTCTCGCCGTTTCGAGAGTATAACTTCCTGTTCAAACAAGGAAGTTAGTACTCAGTTCAGTGACGGGCACCTTATCTTCATGTATGAATCAGAGGATCGAACGTCAAGTCGTTGGAGAAGGTTACCACATTTTATGGGAAACGAACGGCTATGTCAATCGCTTCACATATCGTGTAATTCCGAAAGTTAAACCAGATATTCCGGGAGTAAGCGCCCTGAACAGTATTGGCAATGTATATCTCAATTGACGGCTTCAATATTGAAGCAGGCCATCAAGCCGTAGTAGAGCATTATGTATTCATGTAGAGTCAAACTTCATACCGAATGCCTCACCCTCCGAAAAAACTGACCCGCTTTGTCGAGAGTATAACACCGAGTTCAGAGGTAGGAAATAGTCTATATTTTGGCAATGAGCACCATAATAGCAAGCATGAATTAGATGATCGTCGGTCAAACGTTTCGAGAACGTTACCACCTTCTGAGAGAGACGAACGGCTAATTCAATAGCTTCACCAATCTTGTTATTCCGATAGACAAGCCAGGTAATCTTGGAGTCACTCCGCTGTACACTATATGCAATGGACACCATAATGTATGGAATCTAATCCTTCTAGAACGTTTCCCATTGGTGTGATGTCGAACCATTTACCGAAGACCTTACCCACAGATAGCCTATCGCGCTGTACGGAGAGCATAACACCATGTTCCGAGGAACATATTAGTATACATTTTAGTGACGGCCACATTAATTATATTCATGAATTCGATGATCGAGTGTGACACTGTGCGAGAACGTTACCACCATCTTTACAGACTCGATCGGCTACGACTATAGCTTCTCCCATCCTGTGTGTCCGAAGCGAAATGCAGGTATTTCAGGAGTATGTGCACTGAACAGTTTTAGGAATAGACACCTCAATTCGCGGTCTGAATAATAAAGTAGAGAGACAAGCCGTGGAAGAACGATACGTACAGTTATGGAGTCAAACTTTTTATCGAAGGCATTAACATTCCAGAAGCTATCCCGCTGTAGCGAATGGGTTGCTTCATGTAAACGAGCGCAAAGAAGTATACACTGTAGTGACTGACATCTTAATTTGACCTATGGATTAGCATATCGAGAGGCAAACCGTTCCAGGACGTTACCACCTTCTTTGAGAATTGCACACCTAAGTCAATAGCTGCAGCCATCCTGTGATTCCTATAGGCAAATCAGGTATTCCGGGAGTGAATCTGCTGAGCAGAATTGTCAATAAACACCTTCATTCACGGTATGAATATATATGTAGGGAGCCAATCCATTGCAGGATGCTCACCATTGGTATAGAGTCAAACATTTTACAGAAGGCCTTACCCGATGAGAACCTAACTCGCTGTAGTGAGTGTTTCGACCAGCGGTCACGGAATTAAATTAGTAGAAATTTCATCAGACGGGAACCTCACATTTAAGTATGAATAGCAAATTCGAGAGTCTAACCGTTCGTGAAACAGTACCACCTGCTTCGCTAGTCGCACAGCTACGACAATAGCACAACCTATCCTGTGACTCCGAAAATCAAACCAGGTATTCCGGGAGTAAATCTGCTGTTCAGTATTGGCCTTATACACCCTATATAATAATACTATATGAAAAGTACTATAGTACAGATTCAAGCCGTCGTAGAACGATACATAATGGAATAGTGTCAATCTCAGCACAGAAAGCCCTGCCGCCGAGAAGCCAACTCAATGTATTCAGAGTAAAACTTCATGTTCGGAGAAGAAAATTCGTATGCACTTTAGTGTCGGGCACCTTAGTTTCATGTACCAATTATAGGGATTGACAATCAAACAGAACGAGAATGTTTCCACCATCATAGAGGATCGAACGGCTAGGACAATAGCTTCACCTAGTCTGTGAATCCGACGGTCAGAGCTGCTATTCCTGGAATAAATCTGCTGAACAGAATTGCCAATAGACACCATAACTCACGGTATGAATGTTGAAGTAGAGAGTCAAAACGATGCAGAACGAAACCTATTCTAATAAAGCCATACTTTTTACCGAATACTTTACCATCCGAGAACTTATCCTGCTGTAGCGAGTGCCATGCTTAATGTTCACGGAAACAAACAATTATACATGATGGCAGACGGGCACCACACTTTCATGCAAAAATTTCAAAAGCGAGAGTCAAACCGTTAGATATCGATAACACCTTGTGCGTCGGACGGCTGCAAATGGCATCACCAATCCTGTGATTCCGAGCGTCAATCCGGGTATGCCGTGTGTAAAACCGCGGAATAGTTTTGGCAATAGACACATTAATTCAAGGTTCGAATATTAAAGTAGAGCGTCAGCACGTTTGAGAACGTCACCAATTGCTATAAAGTAAAACGCTTTACAGAAGACCTTACCCGCCGAGGAACTAACCCCCTGTATCGAGAGTTCAATTTCGGTATTTGGGAAACACATTTGTGTACAATTTAGTGCCCTTACCTTAAATTCATGTACAAATTAGAAGATCGAGGGTCAAAGTGTTCCAGATCTTTACCACCTTCATTGAGAGTCGAACGGCTGAGTCAGTACCTTCAGCAATAGTTGTGATTCCATAAGTCAAGCCTGGTATTCAAGGAGCAAATCCTCTGCATGGTATTGGCAATTGAAACATTAATTCACGGTATGAATATTAAACGTAGAGAGTCATGCCGTTTGAGAACGTTACCAATTTGAACAAAGTCAAACGTTTTAGTGAAATCCATGCATTCAAAACGACAAACCCGCTGTATCGAGAGCATACCGCAGTGTTCAGAGAGAACAATTTGTATACACTTTAGTGACAGGCACCTTACTTTCATGAATGGATGAAATAATCGATAGTCAAGCCGTTCGAGAACGTTACCACCTTCTTTGTGTGTCGCACATCTAAGTCAATAGCTGCACATGTCCTGCGATTCTGAGGGTATATTCAGTAAATTCCTGGAGTAAATCCCCAGTACAGTATTAGAAATAGACATCTTAATTCACAGTCTCAATATTAAAGTACTGAGGCGAACCATTCTAGAGCACCACATACTTGTATAGGATCAACACTTCTACCGAAGGCTTTACTTTCCGCTCACCTATCCCGCTGTATCGAAAGTATACATTCTGGATCATAGAAGAAAATTAGTAAACATTTGGTGATGCGCACCTTAATTTCATGTATGAATAATGAGACCGAGTGTCAAGCCGCTGGGGAGCGTTACCATCATCCCTGGGAGATGAACTGCAACGTGAACTGCTTCACATATCCTGCAATTCCGATAGTCAAACTAGGTACTTCGGAAGTAATCCGCTTAAGCGTATTGGCAATTGACACATTAATTCACGGTCTGAATATTAAAGCAGAGCGACAAACCGCAAGAGATCATTTCCAATTGGTATAAAGTGAAACATTTTATATCTGACCTTTCCGTTGTGACGCCAGCCAAAATCCAGCCAAAGCATCACCGTGTGACGCCAGCCATAATCCAGCCTACGCATCACCGGAAACCGCCCAGAATATAACCGTAGCAAAATTTGCCAAAATTCAGACACTGCAATGCTGAAACCGGTCAGATATCAACCGTAGCAAAATTAGCTATAACAAGCCAACACATGAAAACAACAACATCCTGAAAACATACGTTAAACATTTAATAGTATTCAATATCTGAATTACACTTATATTACGGAATAAGTATTAATATAAGAAACCTAGTTTCTTCTAGAAAGGATCTCTTCCACCAAGGTTGATGATGCGTCCCATATATATTTTAATTTAATATTTGTCACGAATTTCCCCGTAACACCGTCCGAAAGCATTACGCGCTGCATCGAGAGTATAGCAAGGTGCTCAGTGGTACAATAGAGTATACATTTGAGTCTCGGGCATCTTAATTTCATGTATGAACAAGAAGCTCTCAGTCAAACCGATCGAGTCCGATGCAACCTTCTTTGGGAGTCAAACGGCTGAGTGAGTACCTACACCAATCCTGTTATTCCGACAGTCAAACCAGGTATTCTGGGGGACTATCCACAATGCAGTATTAGCAATGGACACTTTAATTCATGGAATGAATAGTAGAGCGTCAACGCTTTTTACAACGTTACCTATTGGTATATTGTCAAACATTTTACCGAAGACCTTACATTCCGAGAACCTAACCTGCTGTATCGAGTGTATAACTTCGTGTTGAGAGACAGTACATGGTATTCTATTTCGTGACGGACGCCTTAACTTCATGTATGAATTAGCAGATCGAGGGTCAGTCCGTTCGAGAACGTTACTACCTTCATCGAGAGTCGAACTGCCAAGTCAATAATTACATCTATCCTCTGACTCCGAGACTCAAACCAGGTGCTCCGGGAATAAATACGTTCAACAGTATTGGCAGTAGACACCGTAATACATGGATTGAATATTAAGGTAATGCGTCAAAACGATGAAGAAGGATACCTATTATTATAAAGCCGTTCCTTTTACCGAATGCCATACCACCCCAGAACCTAATCTGCTGTAGCGAATGCCATGCTTAATGTTAACGGAGAAAAACTAGTAGATATGTTGGCAGGTGGGCATCACATTATCATGTATTAATTTCAAAATCGACGGACAAACCGTTAGATATCGATACCACCTTCTATGGATGTCGAACATCTAAGTCAATAGCCTCACCTATCCTGCTATTCCGATAGTCAAACCGGGAATTCCGGGAGTAAATCCGCTAAACAGAATTGGCAACAGACGCCTTAGTTCACAGTATGAATATTAAAATAGAAAGACAATCCGTTCGAGATTGCTTCCCATTGGAATATAGTAAAACGTTTTACAGAAGACCTTACTACCTGCAAACGAAACTCCCTGTATCGATAGTATAACTTCGCGTTTAGAGAAACACATTAGTATACATTTTAGTGATGGGCACCATAATTTCACGTATCAATTAGAGGATCGGGGTTCAAACCGGTCGAGAACGATACCACCTACCTTGAAAGTCGCGCACCTAAGTCAATAGCTTCATCTATCCACTGATATCGAGAGCCGAACAAGGGATTCCAGGTGGAAATGCGATACGCGGTATTGGAAATAGACAGCTTAATTCACTGTACAAATATTGGAGTACACAGTCAAACCGTTGTAGGACGTTCCGAATTAATAAAATAAACACCTCAAATCACTGTATGAATATTAAAGTACCGAGTCAAACCGCTGGAGAACGTTACGAATTGGTATAAAGTAATTCTTTTTACCGAATACCTGACCTTCCATGAACCAAACCAGCTACAGCGAGTGACTTGATAAGTGCTCATGGAGTCAACCTAGTAGAGATTTTAGCAGACATGCGCATTATTCATGTAAGAATACGAAGGTCGAGGATCAATCCGTCCGAAAACGGAACAACACTCTTAGTGAGGCGAACTCCTTAAACAATAGCTACACCTATCTTGTGTTTTCGAAGGTCAGACGCGGTTCTCCGGGAGTCAGCCCGCTGTACTGAAATGGCAGTGGACACTTTAATTCGCGGTATGAGTACTAAAGCAGAGAGGCAACCCGTCGGTGAATGATACCATTTGGTATTGCGTCAAACTTTTCAGGGAAGGCCATACCTTCCGAGAAACTAACCCACTGTATCATGAGTATAACTTCATATTGAGAGAAACAAATTCGTATACATTTTGGTGGCGGCACCTTAATTTCATGTATGAAGTAGATGATCGTGTTGCAGACTAATCCATAACGTTACCACCTTCTGCGAGAATCGCACATCTATGACAATAGCTTCACCTGTCCTGAGATCCCTAGAGTCACACCAAGTATATCAGAAGTAAATCCGCTGTATAGTAATAGCAACGGACGCCTTAGTTCGATGTTTGTATAGTGAAGTGGAACTTCAATCTGTCTGAGAGCGATTCCAATAGGTATAAAGTCATACTCCTTACTGGATACCTTACCATCCGAGAACATAACCCTCTATATCCTGGGTATAACTTTGTGCTCAGAACATCAAATTAGTAAAGATTTTAGTGACGGGGACCTTCATTTCATTAGGAATAAGAAGATAGACGATCAAAACGTTCGAGAAATTTTCCACCTTCTTCCAAATGCGGACGGCTACGTCAATAGCCTCACCAATAATGTGATCCTATGAGTCAAACCAGATATTGCGGGGGTAAATGCGCTATGCAGTATTAGCTGTCGATACCCAAATTCGCGGATTGAATATTAAAATGGAGCGTCCCATATTGTTAGAACGTTACAATTGCTAGAAAGAAAAACGTTTTACCGAATGCCATACCGTCCGATATACTCACTCCCCGTATCGATAGTATAGCTTCGTGTTTAAAGAGTCACATTTGTATACAATTAAGTGACGGCACCATAAGTTCATGAATGGATTAGAATATCGATGATTAAACCGTTCAAGAACGTTACTACCCACTTCAGGAGTCGAACGGCTATGTCTATTGCAGCACCTCGCCTGTGATGCCGATAGTCAAATCAGATAATCTGGGATTAAGTTCGCTGACGTTTATTGGCAGCTGACAAATTAATTCACGGAATGAGTACTGATGTAGAGCGTCAAACTGGCGGAGGACATTACCAATGCGCATAACGCCATTCCTTCTACCGATAACCATACCTTCCAAGAACATATCCCGCTGTAGCGATTGTCGTGGTTAAAGTGAACGGAAACAAATTAGTGGGCATTTTAGTGGACAAAGGCCATATGTTTGTGTATAAATATCAATATCGAGATTCAAAGCGTTCGAGAACGTTACCACCATACGTGAGAGACGAACTGCTAAGTCACTAGTTTCGCATATCCATTGACGCCGAAAGTCAAACCAGATATTGCAGTAGTAAATTCGCTGTACAGTATTGGCAATAAACACCTCAATTCATTGTATGGATATTGAAGTACAGAATCAAACCACTGGAGAACGCTCCCAATTCGTATATTGTCAAACTTCCTTACCGGATATCTTACTTTCCGAGAATATAACCCGAAGTACCGTGGGTATATCTGTGTGTTCATCAAAACCAACTTGTAGACATTTTAGTGATGGGCAGCTTAATTACATGTGTGAATTAGAAAATCGACTGTCAAACCGCTCGATAACGTAACCACCTTCTGTCAGAGAGGAACGGCTATGCCAATAGCTTCACCTGTCCTGCTGTCAGGTGTGTCCAACCATGTAGTTCTGGGAAAAGACCGCGTATGAGTTTTGGCAATAGACACATTAATTCGCGGTATGAATATTACAGTAGAGAATCTAACAGTTTGAGAGCGCTACCAATTTGTATAGGGTCATACGTCTTTCCGATGGCTTTACCATCCGTGAACCTCACCGGCTTCTTCGCGTGTATAACTTCGTGTGTAGATGAAGAAATTAGTCTTCACATCAGTGACGGGCAGTTCAATCTTCATGAATGAATTGGAAGGTCAAGGTCCATTACGCCCAGGCACGTTGCCACCTTCTCCCAGAAACGAACGTCAAAGTCAATAGTTTCACCTATCCTGATATTTCGATAGTCAATCCAGCTACACCGGGAGTCTATCCGATGAAAGGTATTGGCAACAAACACCTTATCTCGCGGTATGAAAATTAAAGTACAGGATTTAGCCGTTGGAGAACATTAGCAATATCCTTATAGTCAGCGGTTTTACCTCTTACCTTGCCTACCTAGAGCCTATCACGCTCAACAGAATGTGTTGCTTTATGTTCACGCATACAAATTAGTTGACATTTTAGCGTACGGAAGCAATATATTCATGTATGCATAGAAAAATCGACAGTCAAACCGTTCGCGGTCGTTACCACCTTCTGAGCGTGACGAACAGCTATGCCAGTAGCTTCACCTCTCCTGTGATTCCGAGAGTCAAACCAGGTATTCAGGGAGTACATACGCTGCAAAATATTGTCAATAGATACCTTAATTCACGGTATATCTATTTAGGTGCTGAGGCAAACCGCCGGAGAACGTTATCAATTGAAACAAAGCAATTCCTTTTACCCAATACTGTTCCGTCCGAGTTCTCATCCCGCTGTAACGAGTGCCTAGCTTAGTCTTCACGGAAACAGATTACTAGACATGCTAGCATACGGACAACACATTTTCATGTACAAATGTCTAAATCGAGAGTCAAACCGTTAGGGAAAGGTACCACATTCTTTGGTAGTCCAAACGCTAGAACAATAGCTTCAGCTATACTGCGATTCCGAGAGACGGGCCCGATATTCCAGGAGTAAATGCACTAAACAGTAATGGCAACAGACACCTCAGCTCATGGTATGAATGTTACATAGCACAATCAAACCGATGGAGAGCATTATCAGTTCTTAGAGAGACACATTTTTACCGGATACGTTATCCTCCGAGAAACTAACCCGATATAGCAAGTGACTGGCCCAGTGTTCAGGAAACAAATGAATAGTCCTTTTAGAAGGCGGGCAATATAATTTCGTTTATTAATAGGAGGAGTGAGGATAAAACCGCTCGAGGACGTTTCCACCTTCTTCGTGAGCCGAACAGATAAGTCACTAGCATCAACTACCGCGTGATTCCGCGAGACGGACCAGGTGTTCTAGGAGTAAATGCACACCACTCTAATGTCAACGGACACCAAAATCAATTCAACATTAATATAGAACGTCAGGCCGATTGGGAACGTTACCAATTGGATGAAATCAAATGTTTTACCGAAGACATTTACATTCCGAGATGAAATCTAGCAGTACCGAGAATATAGCTTCCTGCTCAGCGATACAAATTAGTAGACATTTTAGCAGACGAGCTACTTATTTCCATGTATGAATAGAAAAATCCACAGTCAAACATTTCCAGAATGATCCCACATTCTGTGATAGACGAACGTAGTATCAATAGCATCACGTCTCCTGTTATTCCTATAGTCAAACCAGATATTGCGGAAGTCAATCTGCTGCACACTGTTGGCAATGGACACCTTATTTCACGGTCTCAATATTAAAGAAGATGGTGATATCAGTTGAGAAAGTTTCCAGATGGTATAATGTCAAACGTTTTATCGAGGATCTCACCGTCCGAGAACATAATCCGCAGTTTCGAATGTTTGTCATCGTGATCACAGATACAAATTAATATATGTTAAAATAACGGGCACATTTATTTCATGTATCAATTTGAAGATCTTGTGTCAAACCTTTCTAGAATGATACCACCATCTCTGACACTCGAATGGCTTAGTGAATAGCTTCACCATTTCATGTGATTCCGGGAGTCAACCCTGGTATTCCAGGAGTTAATCCGCTGAACAACATTGGCAATAGACACCTTGCTTCCCGGTTTGAATATTAAGGTGGGGAGTCAAACCTTCGAAGAGCATTACCATTTGGTATGAAGTCATACGTTTTACCGAATGCCATACCTTCCGCAAAAATATCCCTCCGTATCGAGAGTATAACTTCGTATTCCGAGAAGCAAATTGTTATACATTTTAGTGACGGGTACCATAATTTCATGCATGAATTAGACGATCGAGTGGCAAACCGGTCCAGACCGATACCACCGTATTTGGGAGCCGCACTGCTAGGTCATCAGGTTCACCTATCCTGTGATTCTAATGGTAGAGCCAGGTATTCCGGCAGTAAATACAATGATCAGTGTTGGCAATAGTCCCATTATTTCTCAGTTTGCATTTTAAACTAGGGCGTAAAACTGCTTGAGATCGATCCCATTTTGTATCAATTCATTCCTTTTACACAATTCTTTACCTTCTGAGAACCTAACACGCTGTATCGAGGGTATGACTACGTGTACACGGAAGCAAAATAGTATACATTATACAGACGGCACCTCATATTCATGTACGATTAGCAAAATCGAGAGTCAAACCGCCCGAGAACGATACCACATACCTTTCTAATCACGGCTAGTTCAGTAGCTTCATCAATACTGTGATGAGGAGATTCAAACCAGTTATTCTGGGAGCAATCCGCTGAGAAGGAGTGGCAATAGACACATTAATTTACGCTTTGAATATTAAAGTATACAGTGATAGCGTTGTTGAACGTTACCTAATATTATAGAGTCAAACCTTTTACCGAACACCTAACCTTCCGAGAACATAACCTGCTGTATCGAGGGCGACAATTCGTGCCCAGAGAAAGACATTAGTTTACTATTTAGTGACGGGAAACTTACTTTTATGTATGAATTAGGCGATCGAGTGTCAAACCGTTTGGGAACGTTACCACGTTCTACGATGATCGAACGGCAAAGTCGATAGCTTCACCTATCCCGCGACACCGAGTGTGAAACTAGGTATTCCGAGAGTGAATCCGCAGAAGAGTTTTGGCATCATACACCTTAATTGACGGTGTGGATATTAATCTACAGATCCAAACCGATGTACAACGTTACTTATTGCTGTAAAGTCAAAATTTTTCAGGAGGCCTTGCCTTCGAGAACATAACCCGCTGTATATAGAGTATTGCAGCGCGTTCAGATGAACCAATTGGCATTCATTTGAGTGACGGTCACCTTAATTTCATGCATGAATCAAAAGATCAGGGACAAACCAGTCGAGAACGTTTCCACCTCCTTCTAGTGTCGAGTGGATAAGTCAATAGCTCCACCTGGACTGTCATTCCGAGAGTCAAACCAGGTATTCTTCGAGTATGTCCGCTGAAGAGATTTGGCAATTGACACCATAATTCACGTTTTGAATATTAAAATACAGCGTCATACCGTTTGACAACATTACCAATTCATATAAAGTCATTCCATTTTTGAATCCCTTACCTTCTGAGAACCAAGCCAGCTGTTGCGAGTGTCCTGCTTAATGTTAACGGATACAAATTAGCAGCTATTTATGCAGACGGAGAACACATCTTTGTGTATAACCATCAACATTGGGGGTCAATGCGTTCCAGTACGGTACCACCTTCTTTGAGAGTTGCACACCTAAGTCAATAGCTGCACATATCCTGTGATTCCGAAAAGTAAATCAGGCACTCAAGAATATACCACGAATTAATGTGTCTACAGCGAATACCTTTCTGCGGACTTACTTCCGGAATAGCTGCGTTTGACTCTCGGAATCACAGGAGAGGTAGTGCTTGTGACTCAGTTGTGCGTCTCTAACAGAAGGTGGTATCGTTCTGGAGTGACTTGACACTGTCTCTTCTAATTCATACATGAAATTATGATGCCCATCACTAAAATCTATGCTAATGTCTTTCTCTGAGTATGAAGTCATCCTTCCAACGCAACTGGTAAGGCTTCTCGGAATGTAAGGCTGTCGGTAAAAAGTTTGCCTTTATACAAATTGTTTACGTTATACATGGTTTGGATTTGTACTTTAACATTTATACCGTGAATTATGGTGCCCATTGCCAATACAATTCAGCGGACTTACTCTCGTTATACCTGATTTGTCTCTCAGAATCACAGGATAGGTCAAGTAATTGATATAGCCGTTCGACTCTCAAAGAAGGTGGTATCGTTCTAGAACGGTTTGACGCTCGATCCTCAATTCATATATCAAATTAAGCTGCCCGTCACTCAAATTTATACTAATTTTGTGTCCCTAGCAACGAACTTATACTATCGATGCAGCGGGTTAGCTTCTCAGAGGATATGTTCGTCGGTAAAAAGTTTGACTCCATAGTAACAAATATCGTTCTTCAACGGTTTGTCGCTGTACTTCAATACTCTTACCATGAATTAGGGGTCTACTGCCAATACTGTTCAGTGCATTTGCTCCCGGAATACCAGGTTTGATTCGCTGAAAAATTGGATAGATGGTGCTAATGATTTAGCTGTGTGTCTCTCAGAGAACGTGCTAAAGTTCAGGAACGGTTTGACCCACAATTATGTAATTCATGCATGAAACTATGGTGCCCAATCAATGAAACGTATGGCATGGTGCTCCTCTGAACACGAAGTTATACGCTCGGTACAGCGGGTTAGCTGCACCGAAGGTAAGGCTTTCGGTAATATGGTAGACTCTATACCAATAGGTAACGTTCTACAACGGTCTGAGGGTCTGTTTTAATATTCATTTCGAGCAATAAGGTGTATATTGCCAAAACTGTACGGGGCATTTACTCTCGGAGTACCTAGTTTGACTCTCAGTACCGCAGGATCGGTAACGCTATTGGCTTACCCGTGCGACTCTCGAGAAAGTTGGTAACGTTGTCCAACAGCTTGACACTCGATTTCTAATTCATACATGAAATTAAGGTGCCCGTCATTAAAACGTATATCAGTTTATTTCGCTGACAACAATGTTATACCCACGATACAGCGGATTATGCTTCGCGGATGCTAAGGTATACGGTAAAGAGTATGACGTTATGCCGATTGATAACATTCACAAACAGTTTGACGGTCTACTTTCCTATTCAAACCGAGCAGTGGGCACTAACTATTCACGTACATTGATAAACCGTTGTAGACCGTTAACAATATGTATACTGCCATTCCTCTACAAGAAGGCCCTGTCCTCCGAGAACCTAATCGGCGGTATCGAATATGACTTCGCGATATATTATATAACATATTAGCTTACATTTCAGTGATGGGCACCCTTATTTCGTGTATGAATTAGAAGATCGAGGGCTAAGGATTTCGAGAACGTTAACACCGTCTTCGAGTGTCGATCAGTTAAGTCAATACCATCGGCTATCCTGTGCTCCCAATTGTCAAACCACGTAATCCGCGTTTATACCTGCTGCACATTATTGGCATTAGGCACTCAATTTTACGGTACGGATACAAAAGAACACAGTCAAAGGGTTGTAGAACATTACCTATTGCTCTATGTTCCGTCTTTTTACAGCAGGCCTCATTTTCCGAGAGGCTAATCCCTGGTATCGAGAATATACCTTCGTGTTCAGAGAATCCAATTAGCATACATTTAATTGACGGTTCATTAAATTCATTTATGAATTGGAATATTGATGGTAAAACCGTTCGATGTCATTACAAGACCCCTTTAGAGTCGAACGTGCTAGATCAATAGCATCACCCATCCTGAGATTCCGAAAGTCACATCAGTTATCCCAGCAGTAAATCCGCTGACCAGTATAGGCAATTGACACATTAATTGGCGGTATGAATAATAAAGTATAGTGTAATACCTTCGGAGAACGTTACACATTGGTATGGAGTCAAACATTTTACCGACGGCATACCTTCCGAGAAGCTAACCCGCCGTTTCGAGAACATAGCTTCGCGTACAGAGAAAGAAATCAGTATTCATTTCAGGGAAAGGCGCCTTAAATTTCATGTATGAGTTGGAAGATCGAGTGTGAAACAGTGCGAGAATGTTACCACCATCTTCGAGTGTCGAGCGGCTATGACTATAGCTTCCCTCATCCCGTGATTCCGACTGACAAAGCAGGCACTCCGGGAGTAAATCCGCTGATCGGTATTGGTAATGGACACATTAATTCTGGTCTTGAATATTAAAATAGAGCGTGAAGCAAGTTAAGACCGAGTCCAATGTCTATAAAGTTAAACGCTTCAGCGAATGCATTACCTTCCGCGAACCTCTCCCTCTTCATCTAGAGTATAATTTCGGGTTCTGGGAAACTAGAACACATTTTTGGGGCTGGCACTTTAGCTTCTGGCATGAATTTTATGATCGAGAGCCATACCGTTGGAGAACGTTTCCACCTTTCTTGAAAGTCGCTCGGCTAATTCAATAACTACACCTATCCTGTGATTCCGAGTGCCCAACCACGTGCTCTTAGAACATATCCGCGGAACCGTATTGGCTACAGACACCTTAATTCACGGTGTGAATTTAAGGTAGGGCGTCAAACTGTTTGAGAACGTTACCTATTGGTATAAAAGCAATCTCCCTCCCAAAATATAACCCGCTGTAGCGCGAGTATAATTTCGCGTTCAGAGATACAGATTAGGACACTTTTTCGTAACGGCCACTTTAATTTCATGTACGAATTATATGATCGAGATACATGCCATTGGTGAACGATACAAACCTTCTTGAGAGTCGCAAAGAGAAGTCACCAGCGTCACCAATCCTACGATACTGAGAGTCAAACCAGGTATTCTGTGAGTAAATCCGCTGTTGAATATTGGCATTAGAAACCCTACTTCCGGGTGTAAATAATAAAGTACAAGGTCACGCAGTTGTGCATCGTTACCCATGAGTATAGAGTCTAACTTTTCATCAAAGGCCGTACCTTCATAGAAGCTAACACGCTTGATCGAGAGTGTAGCTTCGTGTTCAGAGAAACTCATTTGTACACATTTTAGTGATGGACACAATAGTTTCATGTATAAATTACAAAATCGGGGGACACTTCGGGAGAGAACATTACCACCTTCTTTGAGAGTCGAACGGTTAAGACAGTAGCTTCACCTATCCTGCGCTTCCGAGAGTCAAACCAGGTGTTCTGGGAGTGTATCCTCTGTAGACTATGAGCACTAAAAGCCCTACTTCCGGGTGTAAGTATTAAAGTACAAGATCACGGAGTTATGCATCGTTACCCATAAGTATTGAGTCTACAATTTCATAGAAGGTCGCACCTTCCGAGTATCTATCACGCTTTATCGAGGGTATAACTTCAACGCCAAGGAGACAAGTCAATAAACAACTTAGTTACGGGGACCATAATTTCATTACGAGTAAGAAGATCGAGGTTCGAACCGTTCGAAGACGTTACCTCCCTCTTCGTGTGTCAAACGGTTAAGTAAATAGCTTCACCTATTCTGTCATTCCGAGGGCGAGCCTGGTATTCAGGGAGTAAACGCTCCGAACAGCATTGGCAAGGAACACCTTAATTCACGGCATAAATGATAATGTAGCGAGCCAAGCCGCGGATGAAAAGTAAAAATTCTTATAAAGACATTGTTCTTACTGTATACCTTACCTTCCGAGAACCTAACCAGTTGTAGCGAGTGTCACGCTTACTATAATAATAAGTAATAGACACCATAGTGCACGATGTGAATTTTGAATTGGAGCGCCAAACCGTTATAGATCGATACATATTGGTATTGAGTCAAACACTTTACCGATAGCCTAACCTACGGTGATATTAACCGCAAGTTTCGATAGTATAACTTCGTGTTCAGAGAAAGAAATTAGTATTCACTTCAGTGTGTGACACCTTAACTTCATGTATGAATTAGAAGATCGAGACACGGACCTCTCGAGAACGTAGCCACCTTCAGTGTGTGACGAACGGCGACGCCAATAGCATCACCTATTCTGTGATGTCGAAAGTTCAACCAAGCATTCCGGTATTATATCAGCAGTACACGATTGGCAATATACACACTAGATCACCGTATTAATATTATAGTACTGAGACAAACCGTTGTAGATCGTTACCTACTTGTATAGGATCAATGTATTCACGGAAGGTCTTACCTTCCGAGAACCTGACACGCCATGTGGTGAGTATAACTTCGTGGTCAGAGAAGCCAATTAGTATTGCACTATAGTGACGGGCAACATAATTCCACGCAAGAATGAGACGGTCGCCTGTCAAACAGTTCCGGAACGTCACCACCTTCTTTAAGAGACGAACGGCTAAATCAATTGTTATACGTATCCTCCGATTCCGGGAGTCAAACCAGGTGTTCCGGGAGTAATTTCGCAGTTCAGTATTGGCAGCAGACACCTTAATTCACGGATTGATTATTAAGGCAGGCCGTCAAGACGTTGTAGAACATAACCTATCCGTGTAGGGTTAAACTTTCTACAGAATGCCTTACTTTCCGAGGACGCATCCCGCTGTACCTAAAGTATAAATTAGTGTTCAGAGGTATGAATTAGTATACATTTCATACCTGGTTTGACTCTCGGAATCACAGGGTATGTAAAGCTATTGACGCAGTTGTGCGAGCCTCCAAGGTGGTGGTAACATTCAGGAACTGTTTTACGTCGATCTTATAAGTCGTACATGAAATTATGGTGCCCAGCTCTAATATGTATACGAATGTGGTTCTCTGAATACCTTGTTACACTCTCGATGCAGCGAGTGAGGTTCTCGGAAGGTAAGGCCTTTGGTAAGACGTTTGTCTTTATACAAGTTGATAACGCTCTATAACGGTATGACGAAATTCTTTGACATGCATACCGTGAAATAAGTTGTCTATTGCAAATACTGGTAAGCGGATTTACTCCTGGAATACCTGGTTCGAATCTCGGTATCACTGGACTGGTGAAGCTATTGACTTAGCCGTTCGACTCCCAAAGAATGTGGTAACGTCCTTGAACAGTTCCATCCTGGTCCTTCTAATATATACGTGATATTAAGGTGTCCGCCACTAAAATACATACCAACATGCTTCTCTGAACACGATGTTATTGTCTCGGTACTGTGTGTTAGCTTCATGGAAGGCAAGGCCGTCGGTACAAAGTTAGACTGTATATCAACTGGGTACGTTCTAGATGGGTTTGCCTGTGTACAATATTATTTATACCGTGAAATATGGAGTCTAATGCCAAATACTGCGTGGCCGAGTTACTCGATGTACCTGGTTCGCCTCTGAGAAACACAGGATAGGTGCAGCTATTGACTGAGGCATTAGTCTCTCAAAGAAGCTGTTATCGTTCTCGAACGGTTTGACCATCGATCTTTGTACTAATACATGAAATTATGGTTCGTGTCACTAGAGTTAATACTGATTTGCTTCTTTGGTCACGCAGTTACACTCACGATACAGCAGGTTAGGCTTCTGTGAATGTAAGGCCTTCGATAAAATGTATGACACGACACAAATAGTTTAACAATGGTTTGACGTCCTACTTTAATATTCAAACCGTGAATTAACGTGTCTCATGACTATACCTATCAGCCGATTTAATCTCGGAATACCAGATTAGGCTCTCGTGATCACTGGACAAGTGAAGCTATTGACTTAGCCGTTTGATTCTCAAAGAAGGGTATATCGTTCTCGAACGGTTTGACCCACGATCTACTAAGTGATACATGAAATAATGGTGCCGGTCACTAAAATGGATACTAATGAGTTTCTCTGAGTACGATGTTATACCCTCGATACGGCGGGTTAGTTTCTCGGATGGTGAGGCCTTCGGTACGAAGTGTGACAGAATACAAATTCGTGACGTTCACTAGCAAACTAAGGCCGAAATTTAATATGCAACTCGTGAATATCGGTGTCTATTGTCAATAGCGTTGAGCGAATTTACTCCCGGAATAACCCGTTTGACTATCGGAATTACAGGATAGGTGAAGCTATTGACTGAGGCGTTCATTTCTCATGGAACGTGGCACAGTTCACGAACGGACTGACCCTCGAACTTCTTTATCATACATGAAATGAAGGTGCCGTCCCTAAAATGTATACTAACTTGCTTCTCTGAACACGAGGTTATACTCTCAATGCAGTGGTTTTTCTTCCCTTCGTTGAAATGTTAAACTCTATTCCAATTCGTAACGTTCTACAAAGGTTTGACTCTGTACTTCAGTACTTACACCGTGACATATGGTGTCTTTTGCCAATACGGTTCAGCGGATCAGCGTCCGGAATACCTGGTTTGACTCTCGGAATCACAGGATAGATGAAGCTACTGACATAGCCGTTCGACTTTCACAGAAGGTGGTAACGTCCTCGAACGCATTGACCATCGATCTGCTAAATATCACATGATAAATAATTCATAAATGATAATAATTCATAACAAATAATTCATAAATGATATACGTACCGTGAATTAATGTGTCTATTGCCAATTCTGCAAAGCGGATTCACTCCCGGAGTAACTGGTTTGTCTAACGGAATCGCAGGATATATGAAGCTATTGACTTAGCCGTTCGGCTCCCATGAAAGATGATAACGCCCCCGAACGGTTTGACACTCGATATTCTAATTCATACATGAATTTAATGTGCCCGATACTAAAATGTATACTAATTAGCTTCTCTGAATTAGCTTCTACATCGCTTTGACTATGTACTTAAATATTCATACCGTGAAATTGTGGACCTAGTGCCAAAACTGTATAGCACGTTTAGACGCGGTTTACCTGTTTTGACCCTTGGAATCTGAGAATACGTGAAGCTATTGACCCATTATTACGACTCCTAAGGAAGTTGGCGACTAATGTGATTCTCTAAACACGAAGTTATACTCGCGATTCATTGGGATAGTTTTTCGAAGTGTAAGGTCTTCGGTAAAACGTTAGACTTTATACTAATTGGTAACGTTCTCAAACGGGGTGACGCTCTATTTTAATATTCAATCGGCGAATTAATGTATTTATTGCCTATACTGTACAGCGCATTTACGCCGGTATTACCTGGCATCACTCCCGGAATATCAGGATATATGAAGCTACTGACTCTACCGATCGACTCTCAAAGAAGGTAGGATCGTTCTCGAACCGTATGACAATCGATCTTCTAATTCATACATGAAGTTAAGGTGCCCGGCACTGAAATGAATACTAAATTGCGTCTTTGAATACAACGTTATGCTCTCGATCCAGCGGGATAACTTCTCGGAAGTTAAGGATTTCGATGACAAGTTTGACTCTATAACTGTATGTAACGATCTTCCACTGATGGACTCTCTTCTTTATAATCCATATGGCGAATTAAGGTGTCTAGTGCCAAAAGTGTTCAACACATTTACTGCCGGAATTCACGGCTTATCTCTTGGAATCACAGGAAAGATGAACTTATTGACGTAGCCGTTGGACTACCAATGAAGGTGTAATCGTTCTGCAACGGTTTCGCCCACGATCCTTGTATTTCAAACATGAAGGTGCCCGACACTGAAATGTATACTAATTCATACCTCTGAACACTAATTTATACTTTAGGTACAGCGGGATGCGTCCTCGGAAAGTAAGGCATTCTGTAGAAAGTTTAACCCTACACGGATAGGTTATGTTCTACAACGTCTTGACGGCCTGCCTTAATAATCAATCCGTGAATTAAGGTGTCTGCTGCCAATACTGAACTGCGAAATTACTCCCGGAACACCTGGTTTGACTCCCGGAATCGGAGGATACGTATAACAATTGATTTAGCCGTTCGTCTCTTAAAGAAGGTGGTGACGTTCCGGAACTGTTTGACAGGCGACCGTCTCATTCTTGCATGGAATTATGTTGCCCGTCACTATAGTGCAATACTAATTGGCTTCTCTGACCACGAAGTTATACTCACCACATGGCGTGTCAGGTTCTCGGAAGGTAAGACCTTCCGTGAATACATTGATCCTATACAAGTAGGTAACGATCTACAACGGTTTGTCTCAGTACTATAATATTAATACGGTGATCTAGTGTGTATATTGCCAATCGTGTACTGCTGATATAATACCGGAATGCTTGGTTGAACTTTCGACATCACAGAATAGGTGATGCTATTGGCGTCGCCGTTCGTCACACACTGAAGGTGGCTACGTTCTCGAGAGGTCCGTGTCTCGATCTTCTAATTCATACATGAAGTTAAGGTGTCACACACTGAAGTGAATACTAATTTCTTTCTCTGAACACGAAGTTATACTATCGAAACTTGCGGTTAATATCACCGTAGGTTAGGCTATCGGTAAAGTGTTTGACTCAATACCAATATGTATCGATCTATAACGGTTTGGCGCTCCAATTCAAAAAGAATTTTTACTTTTCATCCGCGGCTTGGCTCGCTACATTATCATTTATGCCGTGAATTAAGGTGTTCCTTGCCAATGCTGTTCAGCGCATATGCTCCTGGAATACCTGCTTTGCTTTTCGGAATCACAGTACAGCTGCTGCTATTGACTTAGATGTTTGACTTTCCAAGAAGGGGGTAAGGTTCTCGAACGGTAGACTCCCCATTTTAATATTCATACCGTTAAATAAGATGTCTATTTGCAATGCGGGTTAGCGGATTTACTGCCGAATATCTCGTGTGAATCTTGGAATCTCGGAATTGGTGAAGCTATGGACTTACCCGCTCGTCTCTCAAATAAGGTGATAAGGTTCTCGAACGGTGTGACCCTCGATCTTCGATTTCATACACGAAATTAAGATGCCCCTCGCTGAAATGTATACTAATTCCTTCCACTGAACACCATGATATACTCTCGATGCGCCGCGTTAGGCTTTCGGGGGTTAAGGTTTTCAGCAAAGCATTTGTCTTCATATGAATTGGTAAAACTCTGAAATGGTTAGATGCTCTACTTTAATATTCAAACCGCGAATTAAGATGTCTACTGCCAATGGTGCACGGGGCGTTTTCTTCCGGAATAACTGGTTTCATTCTCGGAGTCATAGGATATGTGAAGCTATTGTCATAGCCGTACGAGTCTCAAACAAAGTCTGAACTTTCTCGAACCACATCTCTCTCGATTCCGACATTTATCCGTGAAAACGTGGTGCTTCTCTGCTAGTATGTCTAGTAATTTTCTTCCGTGAACGATAAGCATGACGATCGCTACGGAGGGTTATGTTCTCGGAAAGTAAGGTACCCGGTTAAAGGAATGATTTTATACGGATTGGTAATGTTCGCCGACGGTTTCAATCTCCACTTTAATGTTCATACTTTGAAGTAAGGTGACTATTGCCAATACTGGTCAGCTGATTTACTCACGGAATACTTGGTTTGAATTTCGGAATTACGGGAGAAGTTGTGCTACTGACGTAGCTGTGCGGCTAGCCAAGCAGGTGGTACCGTTCTCGAACGGTTGGACTCTCGAGTTTGCTATACATACTTGAATATAAGGTGTCCGCCCCTTAACATGTCTACCAATTTAACTCCGCGACCACTGAGCAAGGCACTCCGTACAGCGGGTTAGGTTCTCGGACAGTAAGGCCTTCAGAAAAAAGTCTGTATCTATACCTGTGGTTAGCGTCCTGCAGTGGATTGACTCCCTACATTAATATTCATTCCGTTAATAAAGTTGATCTTCTAACTCATACATGAAGTAAAGGTGCCCGTCCTGAAATGAATTCTAATTTCGTTCTCTGTGCACGGAGTTATACTCACGAAAGTGCGAGTTACCTTCGAAAATCGAACCCCCTGTATCGAGAGAACATCCCCGTGTTCAGAGGTACGAACAAGTAGACATTTTAGTGACGAGCACCATAATTTCAGGTATGAATTCGACGATCGAGGGTCAAACCGTTCGAGAATGTGACACCCTTCTTTGGGGATACAACAGCTCTTTTAATAGCTTCACCTATCCTATGATTGCGGGAGTCAAACCAGGTATTCCTGGAGCAAATGCGGTGTACAGTATTGGCAGTAGACACCTCAATTCACGGTTTCAATATTAATGCACGGAATCTAACCCTTCTATAATATTACCCATTGGTATATTGTCAAATGTTTTACCGATGACCTTGCCCTCCGAGAACCTGCTGTATCGAGAGAATAACTTCGTGTTCAGAGATACGAAATTAGTATACGTAGCAGTGATGGGGACCTTCATTTTATGTATGCATGAGAAGATCGAGATGCAAACTGGTCCAGAACGTTATCACCTTCTATGTGAAATCGCACGTCTAACACACTAGCTTCACCTACCCTGTGACTCCGAGAGTAGAACTAGGTATACCAGCAGCACATCCGCTGATCATTATTGGCAGTGGTCAGCTTAATTCGCGGTTGGAATATTAAGGTAGAGTCGAAACCGCTTGAGAACGTTCCAATTGTTATCAAGTCAATCGTATTACCGATGACATTACCATCCGAGAAAGTAACCCACTGAATTGAGAGTTTCTCGTTGTGATCTCAGATACAAATTAGTGTGCATTTCAGTGACTGGTACCTTAATTTGGTGTATGAATTAGAAGATGCAGTGTCTAACCTTTCTAGAACGTTACAACCTTCTTGAAGAGAAGAACGGCCGAGCCGATAGCATCACCTATCCTGTGGATCCGTACACTGTTGGAAATGGGCGCATTATTTTGCGGTATGGGTATTAATGTAGAGCGGCAAACAGTTGGACAGCATTGCCAAATGGTATATAGTCAAATTTTTGACCCAACACCTTGCATTCCTAGAATCTTACCCGCTGCAGCGAGAGTCTTACTGCCTACGAAATCCAATTAGTAGACATTATTACAGATGCACACCTTACGTTCGCATATGAATTGGGTGATCGAGTGTCAAATCGTTCGAGATTGATCCCATCCTTCTTTGAGAGTCGAACGGATAAGTAAACAGCTTCACCTATCCAGTGATTCGGACAGCCAAGCAAAGTATTTCTGGAGTAAAACCGCTGAACGGTATTGCCAATAGAGGCCTTAACTGACGACTTTAATATCAAAATGGAGCGTATAGCCGTTCAAGAACGTTTCCAATTGCTATAAATTCAAACGTTTTACAGAGGACCTCACCCGCCGAAAAACTAACCCGCTGTATCGGGAGTATAGCACTGCGTTCAGGGGTACGAAAAGTTATACATTTTAGCGACGGGCACCTTAATTTCATTCATGATTTAATGGATTGAGTGTCAAACCGTTCGAGAACGATAGCACCGTCTGTGAGAGAAAATCACCATAGTCAATAATTTCACCTATCCAGTGAATCGGCCGGTCAAACAAGATATTCCGTGATTGAATGCACTGTACTGTATTGGAAATAGGTACATTAATTCGGGGAACGAATATTAAAATAGAGCGTCACACCGTGTGAAAGCATTACTAATTGCTATAAAGTCATACACTTTCCAGAATGCCTTACTGTCAGTGAATCCACCCCAATGAATCGGGAGAATAGCTGTGTGTTAAGGGACATATACTAGTAAACATTTTAATTACGGGAACCTTAATTTCATTACGAATAAGAAGATCGAGGGTCAACCCTTTCGAGATCGTTACCACCTTCTGTGAGAGACGAACGGCTAAATCGATAGCTTTACCCATCCTGCGATTTCGAGAGTCAAACCAGGTATTCCGAGAGTAAATCCGCTGAAGAGTATTGGTAATAGGCACCTTCATTCACTGTTTGTATATTGCAATAGGGCGTCAGGCCGTATGAGAACGTTACCACCGTCTTCGAGAGTCGCACAACAAAGTCGATAGCTTCACCTACCCTATGATTCGTAGTGTCATACCAGGTATTGCGGAAGTAAATCCCCTGAACATTGTTGATAATATACACCTTATTTCACGATTTGAATGTTAAAGTAGAGCGTCAAACCGTTTGAGAGCGTTGCCAGTTTGTATAAAGACCACCGTTTTACCGTAGACCTTACCTTCCGTGAAGCTAACACGCTGTATCGAGAGTAATACTTTGTGTTTAGAGACGCAACCTAGATTACATTTTAGTGACGGGTAAATTAATGTCATGTATGTAATAGAAGATCGAGTGTCTGACCATTCGGCAACGTTACGACCTACTATCAGAATCGAACGTCGGAGAAAGTAGCTTCACATATCCTATGTTTCTGAGAGCCAAACCCGTTATTCCGGGAGAAAGTGTGCTGAGCAGTACTGGCAATGGACACCTTAACGTACGGCTTGAATATTAAAGTAGTGCATGAGACCGTTTGAGAACGATACATATTTGTATAAATTCATTCCTTTTACCGAATGCCTCACCGTCCGAGAACCTAACCGGCTGTATTGAGAGTATAACTTCGAGCTGAAGGTGAGACAAACCCGGTATTCCGGAACTGAATCCGCTGTACCGTATCGGAACTGATAACCATACATCCCTGTGTAAATACTAAAGGCCGGAGTCAAACCTATGTAGAACGTTACTCATTTATATTGAATCAAACTTTATAGAGAAGTTCTTACGCACAAAGGAACTAACCCTCTGCATCGATAGTATAACTTCGTTTTCAGATAAAAAATTATAATGGATTTTAGTGACAGGAACAGAATTTGACCCGCTGTATCGAGAAAATAATTGGGCGATCAGAGGGGCAAATTAGTATACATTTTAGTGACGGGCACATTAATTTCATATATGTATCTCATGTAAGGTCAAACCGTTCGAGAACGATAGCGCCCTCCTTGAGAGTCCAACGGCTAGGTTGATAACTTCACCTATCTTGTGATTCCGAAAATCAAAACCGGTATTCATAGAGTAAATCCCCTGTACAGTATTGGCAATAGACAACGTAGTTAATGTTTTGAATATTGTAGTACATAGTCAAGCCGTCGAATAACGTTTCGTATTGTTATAGTGTCATACTTTCTACGATGGCCTTACCGTCCGAGAAGCCTAGCATGCTGTAGGGAGTATCTTGCTTAGTATTCACTGAAAGAAATTGGTTGACATTCCAGCAGACGGGCATCTTACTTTCATGTTAGAAAAGCAAAATCGAGAGTCAAATCATTGGATAGCGTTACCACGTTTTTTGATAGTGATAGGGCCAAGCCAATAGTTTCAGCTATCCTATAATTGCGAGAGACATTCCAGGTACTACGGGAGTAAATCCGCTGAACAGTATTGGCATTAGACACCTTAATTCACAGTCTGAATACTAAAGTAGAGCGCCAAACTGTTCGAGAGCATTACCAATTAGTATAAAGTCATTCGATTTACTGACGACCTTATCCGCCGAAGAACTAACGCGCTCTACCGAGAGCATAACATGGTGTTCAGAGGAACAAGATTGTATACATTTTAGTGTCCGGCACCTTCATTTCATGTGGGAATTAGAAGATCGAGTGTCAAATCGTTAGAGAACGACACCATCATCTTTGAGTATCGAGCGGCAAAGCCTTTAGCTTCACCCAACATGTGATTCCGAAAGTCAAGCCAGGTATTCCAGGAATAAATCCGTTGAAGAGTATTGACATTAGGCACCCTAGTTCACAGCATAAATGGTACGTCACAGAGGCAAACCGTTGTAGTACATTACCTATTGCTATTGGGTCAAACGTTTTACCGAATGTCTTAATGTCCGAATAGCTAATCCGCCGTTTCGAGAGTATAGCTACGTGTTTAGGGAAACACATTAGTCATCATTTTAGTGACGGAGACCTTATCTTCATGTATGAATTAGATGACCGAGGGACAAATCATTCGAGCACGTAACCACCTTCTGTGAGAGACGAGCGGCTATGTCAATAACTTCACATTTTCTGCGATTCCGAAAGTCAAACCAGGTGTTCCGGGAATAATTCCGCTGAATAGTGTTGGCAATGGATACCTTCGTTCGCGATATGAATATTACAGTTGATGGTCAATCCGTCGGAGAACATTTCCAAATGGTATAGAGTCATTATTATTTTCGATGCATTACCTTCCAGGAACCCAACCCGCTGTAGAGAGTGTTTGACGTAGTGCTCACGGAAACAAATTTGTAGACAATTTACCAGACGGACACCTCCTTTTCACCTGTGAATAAAATAATCAAGGCACGGACCGTTCGAGAGCAGTCTCACATTCTTTAAGAGTTGAACGGCAAAGAAAATAACTTCACCGATCCTGTTATTCCAATACTCAAACCAGGTATTTCGACAGGCAATCCGCTGTACATAATTGGCGATGTACACCAAAGTTCACGGTTTGAATATTAAAGTACAAAGTCAAACATTTGTAGAATGTTGCATATTGGTACAATGTCAAAAGTATTACCGAAGACCTCACCCTCCGAGAACGTAATCCCCTGTATCGACAGTATCACTCCGACATCAGAAATACATATTAGTCTACATTTTAGTGACGGACACCTTAATTTCATGTATGAATGAGAAGATCGAGGGTAAAGCTGTTTGAGAATGTTACCATACTCATTGAGGGTCGAACGTCTAAGCCAATAGCTTCACGTATCCTGTGCTTCCGAGAATCAGAGTGGGTATACCGGGGGTAAATGGAATGAACGGTGTTAGCCATCGACTCCTTAGTTCACGGTTTGAATGTTAAAGTATAGCGCCGATCCGTTTGAGAACGTTACCAACTGCCATAAAGTCAAACGTTTTGCCGAACATCTTACCTTCCGAGAACCTCACCCGCTGCATCGAGAGTATAACATCGTGACCAGAGAAACTCATTAGTATACATTTTCGAGACGGGCACTTTAATTTCATTCACCAACTATGAGATGGAGTGTCAAACCGTCCGAGAACGTAACCACCTTCTTTGAGAATGGCACAGCTACGTCAGTAGCTTTACCTTCCTTGATATTCCGAGAGTCAAACCAGGAATTCTGGTATCAAATCCGCTGAAACTATTGTCAACAGACGCCTTAATTCACGATACGAATATTATATTAAAACCACAAACCGTTGTACAATATTACCTTTTTGTATAAAATATAACTCACTACAGAATGTCTTAGCTTCCGAGAATATATCGCACAGTATCGACAGTATAACTTCGTGATAAGAGAAGCAAATTAGTATATACATTAGTGAAGGGCATATCAATTTCATGAATGAATTAGATGTTGAGACAAGCATAGCGGGAACGATACCACCTTCCATGAGAATAGAACGGCTATGTCAATACCTACACTTATCCTGAGATACCGTGAGCCAAAGTTTGCCTTCCAGGAGTTAATCCGTTGTAGAGTATTGGCAATAGACACTCTGTTCCACGGTATAAATATTAAACTATACAGAGATACCGTTGCACAACTTCACCCTTTGGTATAGAGACAAACTTCTTGTCTAAGGCCTTACCGTCCGTGAACCTAACCCGCTGAATCGTCAGTATAACTTCTTGCCCAGAGAATCAAATTAGTATACATTTTCGCGACGGTCACCTTAATTACATGTATGAATTGGAAGGTAAAATGTCAAAACTATAGTGCAGCATCACAAAGTTTGAGAACGTTACCAATTTATATATAGTCTAACATCCTACACAAGACCCTACACTCCGAAAACCTAGCCCGCTGTATCGAGGGTGTAACATCGTGCCCAGATGTTACAGTATAAATTAGTAACAATTTAAGCGGACGGACAGCACATGATTGTGTATAAATATCAACATCGACAGTCAATGCGTTCGAGCATGTTGCCACCTTATTTGAGATTCGTACGGCTATGACTATAGCTTCACATATCCTGAGATTCCGAATATCAAACTAGGTATGCCGGGAGTAAATTCGCAGTACGGTGTCGGCATTAAGAACCCTACGTCGCTGTATAGATATTAAAGTACAGAGTCACACATTTGTATAAATTTACCTATTGGTATTAATTCAAACTTTTCACCGACGGCCCTAGCTCTCGAGGTACTAATCCGCTGTATCGAGAGTGTAACTTCGTGGTCATCGAAGCAAAATAGCATAAATTTTATTGGTCGGCAACTTAATTACTTCTACAGATCAGAAGATCGAATGTAAAGCCGTTCGCGAACGTTACAATCCTCATTCATATTCAAACGGCTATGTCAACAGCCTTACATATCTTGTGGTACGGAGAGGCATACCGGATATTCCGGAAGTAAATTCGCTGAACGGTATTGGCAATAGACATCTTAATTACCGGTATGGATATTAAAGTGGGGCGCCAAACCATTTGAGAACGTTGCCAATTTGTATCGATTAAAGCCTTTTGCGGAAAGCATTACTTGCGGTGAATCTTACACGCTGTAGCGACAGTATGAGATCGTGTTCAGTGGAACGAAATTGTACAAATTTGAGTGACGGGAACCTTACATTCGTGAGTGAATTGGAACCGTTGGAGAACGTTACCACCATCTTTGAGAATCGAGCGGCTGTACCGACAGTTTCACCTATCCTTCGATTTCGAGAGTCAAACCAGGTATCCCGGTACTACATCCGCTGTACAGTATGGCCATTTATCACCTTAATTTACGGATTGAATGAAAAGTATAGCGACAAGCCGTATTAGATCATAGCGATTTGGTATAAAGTCAATCGTTTTACCGGAGGCCATACCTTGCACAAACCTCAGCGCCTTCATCGAGTGTATGAGTTCGTGTTCAGAGAAGTAATTAATATCCAATTCAGTGTCGGGCACATTAACATCATGTACGAGTTAGAAGACCGAGGCTCGAACCGGTTGAGAACGTTACCACCTGCTGTGAGAGACAAATGACTAAGTCAATAGTTTCACCCATCCCGCGATTCTGAGAGTCAAACCAGGTATTCCGGGAGTAAACCCCCTGAACATTATTGCTAATGAAATCCCTTATTCACGGTTTGAATACAAAAATTTAGCACCAAACCGTTTTCTAAACTATCCAATTGGTATAAGTTCAAAAGTTTTATTAACGTCATTATCCTCTGAGAGCCTAACGCGCTGTATCGTGAGTATAACAAGTTGTTCAGAGGAACAAACTATTATATGTTTTAGAGCCAGGCACCATAATTTCACGAATGGATTAGAATATTGGGAGACAAACCGATCGAGAATGTTACCATCTCCTTGGAGAATAGATCGACTAATTCAATAGCCTCACATATCCTGAGTTTCCGAGATTGACACCAGGTGTTCCGGGAGAAAATCCGCTGTACAATATTGGCAATAGACACCTCATTTCACGATTTGAATATTATAGGATGTCGTCCAGTCACTGCATATCACTACCTATATATTGTAGGTTCAAACTGCTTATAGTATACCTTACCTTCTGAAACCTATCCCGCTCTATCGAGAGTATAACAGCGTGATCAGAGGTACGAGCTAGTATAAATTTTAGTATCGTACTCCAGAATTTGATGCATGAAATAAAAGATATAGGGTCATGCGTCTCGAGGCCGTTACTACCTTCAGTGTGAGTCGAACAGCTAAATATCGCATCACCTATCCTGTGATTCGGAGAGTCAAACGACGCACTCCGGGAGTAAGTGCGCTGAACAGTATTAGCATTAGACAACATATTTCGCTGTATAAATATTAAAGTACAGAGTCATTACGTTTGAGAACATTACCAATTCGTATAACGTCATACAATTTATCGCATACCTTACCTTTCGAGAACATAAACCGGTTTAGCAAGTGTCATGCTTAGTGCTCATGAAAACAAATTAGTTGATATCATTAAAGACGGAAACCTTTGTTTTATGTATGAATACAACAATCAAGAACACTTCGAGTACGACCCCACCTTTTTCATGGGAGGAACGGCTAATTCAATAGATTCACCTATCCTGCTATTTCGATAGTCAAACCAGGTATTACCTGAGTCAATCCGATGAGCATTATTGGCAATATACGCCTCATTTCGCGGCATGCAAATTAAAGTACAGAGTTTTTCAGTTGGAGAACTTTACCAATTGCTATATAGTCAGCCTTTTTATCAACTACCCTCCCTTCCGAGAACGTAACCCGCTGAATCGTGGGTATAACATAGTGTTCTGAGGAACATATTAGTAGAAATATTCGCATACGCGCACCACAATTTCATTCATGAATAAGTACACGAGTGACAAACCGCACAAGCACGTTATCACCTACTTTGAGTGTCGAACAACTGCGTCACCTATCCCATTATTCCAATGGTCAAACCAGGTATTCCGTAAGGCATTTCGCGGAACACTGTTGGAATTGGACACCTTAATTCACAGTTCGAATATTAAAGTAGAGCGTGATACCGTATGAGAACGTTACCCGTCGGTATAAAGTCAATCGTTTTATCGATTATCGTACCTACCGAGAACCTAACCAGCTGCAGCGAGTGCGTTGCTATGAGTAAACGGAAACAAATATGTATAAATTTTAGTGATTGACGACATAGTTTCATGTATAGAAGAGAATATCGTGGGTAAACCGTTCCAGAACGATACCACCTTCTTTGAGAATCGCACATGTATGGCAATGGCTTCACCTCTCATGCGATTCCGAGAGTAAAACCAGGTATTCCTGCAGTAAATCCGCTGTACACTATTGGAATTAGACACCTTATTTCACGGTATATGTACTATAGTGCAAAGTCAAACCGTTGTTGAATGCAACTAATTGGTATGGAGTCAAATTGTTTATCGGAGGCTTTATCGTCAGAGAAGATAACCAGCTGTGTCCAGCGTATGACTTCGTGGTCAGAGAAGCAAAATGGTATAGATTTTAGTGACGGGCAACTTCATTTCATATATGAATCTGAAGGTGGAGGGTCATACTGTTCGAGAACGCAAGGACAATCTTTGAGAGTCGAACGGCTAAGTCAATTGCCTCATCTATCCAGCGATTCCGAAAGTCAAAGCAGGCATTCCGGGAATAAAGACGGTGAAAAGTATTGGCAACAGACACCGTAATTTACGGTTTATGTACTAAATTGGAGCATCCATCCATCTGAGATGTTGGTCCATTTGGTATAGAGTCATACTTCTTACGGAATTCCTATCCATCCGAGACGCTAACCTGCTGCAGCGAGAGCATAGCTTCGTGTTCGACGAAGGAAATAAGTATGCATGTATAATGTCATGTATGAATTAGATGATTCAAGGTCAACCGTTTGAGAATGTTACCACCCTCTTCGGGGGTCGAACGTCTAAGTCAACAGCTTCACGTATCCTGTGTTTCCGTGAGTCAATCCAGCTATTCCGGGAGGAAATCCAATGAATAGTATTGGCAATCCATTCCTTACTTAACGGTTTGAGTATTAAAGTATAGCGCAAAACCGTTTGAGGACGAATCCAATTGCCATAAGATCAAACGTTTTACCGAAGGCCTTACATTCGTCGAAACTAACCAATAGCGGCGAGTGTGTCCGCAGTGTAAACGTAAACAAGTTAGTATACATTGGAGTGACGGGCACCTTAATTTTGTCTCTGCATTGGAAGATCTAGTGTCATTCCGTTCGAGAAGGATACCAGGTTCTTCGAGAGTCGAAGGGCTGCGCCAACAGCTTCACCTGTCCTGTGATTCCCAGTGTCAAGCCTGGTATTCCAGGAGTAAATGCGCGGAACAGTGCTAGCAGTAGACACTTTTACTCACGGTAATAATAATAAAGTAGAGCATG
>NW_027470089.1:0-45823 GCF_051020765.1 Lasioglossum baleicum | reverse complement strand
TGCGTCATGCGTTATGCGTTATGCGTTATGCGTTATGCGTTTTGCGTTATGCGTTATGCGTTATGCGTTTATGCGTTATGCGTTATGCGTTATGCGTTATGCGTTATGCGTTATACGTTATGCGTTATGCGTTTATGCGTATGCGTTATGCGTTATGCTTATGCGTTATGCGTTGCGTTATGCGTTAGCGTTATGGCGTTATGCGTTATGCGTTATGCGTTATGCGTTATGCGTTATGCGTATGCGTTATGCGTTATGCGTAATGCGGTATGGGTTGTGCGTTGTGCGTTATCCGTAATCCGTTATGCGTTATGCGTTATGCGTTATGCGTAATGCGTTATCGGCATTGAGTTATGCGTATGGGTTATGCGTTATGGGTTATGCGTTATCCGTTATGGATTATGCGTTATGCATTATGCGTAATGCGTAATGCGGTATGGGTTGTGCGTTGTGCGTTATCCGTTATGCGTTATGCGTTATGCGTTATGCGTTATGCGTAATGCGTTATGCGTTATGCGTTATGCATTATGCGTTATGCGTAATGCGGTGTGCGTTATGCGTTATGCGTTATGCGTATGCGTTATGAGTTATGCGTCATGGGTTATGCGTAATGCGTTATGCGTTATGAGTTATGCGTTATGCGTTATGCGATATGCGCTATGTGTTATGCGTTATGCGTTATCGCTTGCGTTATGCGTTATGGGTTATGCGTTATCCGTTATTTATTATGCGTTATGCATTATGCGTAATGCGTAATGCGGTATGGGTTATGCGTTGTGCGTTATCCGTTATCCGTTATGCGTTATGCGTTATGCGTTATGCGTTTTGCGTATGCGTATGCGTTATGAGTTATGCGTTATGCGTTATGCGATATGCGCTATGTGTTATGCGTTATGCGTTATCGGCTTTGCGTTATGCGTTATGGGTTATGCGTTATGCGTTATGCGTTATGCGTTATGCGTTATGCGTTATGCGTTATGCGTTATGCGTTATAGGTTATTGCGTCATGCGTTATGCGTTATGCGTATGCCGTTATGCGTTATGCGTTATGCGTATGCGTTATGCGTTATGCGTTATGCGTTATGCGTTATGCGTTATGCGTTATGCGTTATGCGTTATGCGTTATGCGTTATGCGTTATAGCGTTATGCGTTATGCGTTTATGCGTTATGCGTTATGCGTTATGCGTTATCTTGCGTTATGCGTTATGCGTTATGCGTTATGCGTTATGACTTTTGCATTATGCGTTATGCGTTATGCGTTATGGGCTATGCGTTATGCCTTATGGTTTATACGTTATGCGTTATGCGTTATGCGTTATGAGTTTTGCGTTACGCGTTATGCGTTATGCGTTATGCGTTATGCGTTATGCGTTATGCGTTATGCGTTATGCGTTATGCGTATGCGTTATGCGTTATGCGTTATGCGTTATGCGTTATGCGTTATGCGTATGCGTTATGCGTTATGCGTTATTCGTTATGCGTTATGCGTTATGCGTTATGCGTTATGCGTTTATGCGTTATGCGTTATGCGTTATGCGTTATGCGTTATGCGTTATGCGTTATGCGTTATCGCGTTATGCGTTATGCGTTATGCGTTATGCGTTATGCGTTATGCGTTATGCGTTATGCGTTATGCGTTATGCGTTATGCGTATGCGTTATGCGTTATGCGTTATGCGTTATGCGTTATGCGTTATGCGTTATGCGTTTATGCGTTATGCGTTATGCGTTATGCGTTATGCGTTATGCGTTATGCGTTATGCGTTATGCGTTATGACTTTTGCATTATGCGTTATGCGTTATGCGTTATGGGCTATGCGTTTATGCCTTATGGTTTATACGTTATGCGTTTGCGTATGCGTTATGAGTTTTCCGTTACGCGTTATGCGTTATGCGTATGCGTTATGCGTTATGCGTTATGCGTTATGCGTTATGCGTTATGCGTTATGCGTTATGCGTTATGCGTTATGCGTTATGCGTTATGCGTTATGCGTTTTGCGTTATGCGTTATGCGTTATGCGTTATGCGTTATGCGTTATGCGTTATGCGTTATGTGTTTTGCGTTATGTGTTATGCGTTATGGGTAATGCGTCATGCGTTATGCGTTATGGGTTATGCGTTATGCGTTATGCGTTATGCGTTATGCGTGATGCGTTATGCGTTATGCGTTATGCGTTATGCGTTATTGCGTTATGCGTTATGCGTTATGCGTTATGCGTTAAGCGTTATGCGTTATGCGTTATGCGTTATGCGTTATGCGTTATGCGTTATGCGTTATGCGTTATGCGTATGCGTTATGCGTTATGCGTTATGCGTTATGCGTTATGCGTTATGCGTTATGACTTTTGCATTATGCGTTATGCGTTATGCGTTATGGCTATGCGTTATGCGTTATGCGTTTGGGGCTATGCGTTATGCCTTATGGTTATACGTTATGCGTTATGCGTTATGCGTTTATGAGTTTTGCGTTACGCGTTATGCGTTATGCGTTATGCGTTATGCGTTATGCGTTATGCGTTATGCGTTATGCGTTATGCGTTATGCGTTATGCGTTATGCGTTATGCGTTATGCGTTATGCGTTATGCGTTATGCGTTATGCGATATGCGCTATGTGTTATGCGTTATGCGTTATCGGCTTTGCGTTATGCGTTATGGGTTATGCGTTATCCGTTATTTATTATGCGTTATGCATTATGCGTAATGCGTAATGCGGTATGGGTTATGCGTTGTGCGTTATCCGTTATCCGTTATGCGTTATGCGTTATGCGTTATGCGTTATGAGTTATGCGTCATGGGTTATGCGTAATGCGTTATGCGTTATGAGTTATGCGTTATGCGTTATGCGATATGCGCTATGTGTTATGCGTTATGCGTTATCGGCTTTGCGTTATGCGTTATGGGTTATGCGTTATCCGTTATTTATTATGCGTTATGCATTATGCGTTATGCGTTATGCGTTATGCGTAATGCGTTATGCGTTATGCGTTATGCGTTATGCGTTATGCGTTATGCGTTATGCGTTATGCGTTATGCGTTATGCGTTATGCGTTATGCGTTATGCGTTATGCGTTATGCGTTATGCGTTATGCGTTATGCGTTATGCGTTATGAGTTATGCGTTATGCGTTATGCGTTATGAGTTATGCGTCATGCGTTATGCGTCATGCGTTATGCGTCATGCGTTATGCGTTATGCGTTATGCGTTATGCGTTATGCGTTATGCGTTATGCGTTTTGCGTTATGCGTTATGCGTCATGCGTTATGCGTTATGCGTTATGCGTTATGCGTTATGCGTTATGCGTTATGCGTTATGCGTTATGCGTTATGCGTTATGCGTTATGCGTTATGCGTTATGCGTTATGAGTTATGCGTTATGCGTTATGCGTTATGCGTTATGCGTTATGCGTTATGCGTTATGCGTTATGCGTTATGAGTTATGCGTTATGCGTTATGCGTTATGAGTTATGCGTCATGCGTTATGCGTCATGCGTTATGCGTCATGCGTTATGCGTTATGCGTTATGCGTTATGCGTTATGCGTTATGCGTTATGCGTTATGCGTTATGCGTTATGCGTTATGCGTCATGCGTTATGCGTTATGCGTTATGCGTTATGCGTTATGCGTTATGCGTTATGCGTTATGCGTTATGCGTTATGCGTTATGCGTTATGCGTTATGCGTTATGCGTTATGCGTTATGCGTTATGCGTTATGCGTTATGCGTTATGCGTTATGCGTTATGCGTTATGCGTTATGCGTTATGCGTTATGCGTTATGGGTTATGGGTTATGCGTTATGGGTTATGGGTTATGCGTTATGCGTTATGCGTTATGCGTTATGCGTTATGCGTTATGCGTTATGCGTTATGCGTTATGCGTTATGCGTTATGCGTTATGCGTTATGCGTTATGCGTTATGCGTTATGCGTTATGCGTTATGCGTTATGCGTCATGCGCTATGGGTTATGCGTTATCCGCTATGGATTATGCGTAATGCATTATAAGTTATGCGTTATGCGTTTTGCGTTATGTGTTATGCGTTATGGGTTATGCGTCATGCGTTATGCGTTATGCGTTATGCGTTATGCGTTTTGCGTTATACGTTATGCGTTATGCGTTATGCGTTATGCGTTATGCGTTATGCGTTATGCGTTATGCGTTATGCGTTATGCGTTATGCGTTATGCGTTATGCGTTATGCGTTATGCGTTATGCGTTATGCGTTATGCGTTATGCGTTATGCGTTATGCGTTATGCGTTATGCGTTATGCGTTATGCGTTATGCGTTATGCGTTATGCGTTATGCGTTATGCGTTATGCGTTATGGGCTATGCGTTATAAGTCATGCGTTATGCGCTATGCGCTATGCGTTATGCGTTATGCGTTATGCGTTATGCGTTATGCGTTATGCGTTATGCGTTATGCGTTATGCGTTATGCGTTATGCGTTATGCGTTATGCGTTATGCGTTATACGTTATGCGTTATGCGTTATTTGTTATGCGTTATGCGTTATGCGTTATGCGTTATGCGTTATGCGTTATGCGTTATGCGTTATGCGTCATGCGCTATGGGTCATGCGTTATCCGCTATGGATTATGCGTAATGCATTATAAGTTATGCGTTATGCGTTTTGCGTTATGTGTTATGCGTTATGGGTTATGCGTCATGCGTTATGCGTTATGCGTTATGCGTTATGCGTTTTGCGTTATGCGTTATGCGTTATGCGTTATGCGTTATGCGTTATGCGTTATGCGTTATGCGTTATGCGTTATACGTTATGCGTTATGCGTTATGCGTTATGCGTTATGCGTTATGCGTTATGCGTTATGCGTTATGCGTTATGCGTTATGCGTTATGCGTTATGCGTTATGCGTTATGCGTTATGCGTTATGCGTTATGCGTTATGCGTTATGCGTAATGCGGTATGGGTTGTGCGTTGTGCGTTATCCGTTATCCGTTATGCGTTATGCGTTATGCGTAATGCGTTATCGGCATTGAGTTATGCGTTATGGGTTATGCGTTATGGGTTATGCGTTATCCGTCATGGATTATGCGTTATGCATTATGCGTAATGCGTAATGCGGTATGGGTTGTGCGTTGTGCGTTATCCGTTATGCGTTATGCGTTATGCGTTATGCGTTATGCGTAATGCGTTATGCGTTATGCGTTATGCGTAATGCGGTGTGCGTTATGCGTTATGCGTTATGCGTTATGCGTTATGAGTTATGCGTCATGGGTTATGCGTAATGCGTTATGCGTTATGAGTTATGCGTTATGCGTTATGCGATATGCGCTATGTGTTATGCGTTATGCGTTATCGGCTTTGCGTTATGCGTTATGGGTTATGCGTTATCCGTTATTTATTATGCGTTATGCATTATGCGTAATGCGTAATGCGGTATGGGTTATGCGTTGTGCGTTATCCGTTATCCGTTATGCGTTATGCGTTATGCGTTATGCGTTTTGCGTTATGCGTTATGCGTTATGAGTTATGCGTTATGCGTTATGCGATATGCGCTATGTGTTATGCGTTATGCGTTATCGGCTTTGCGTTATGCGTTATGGGTTATGCGTTATCCGTTATGGATTATGCGTTATGCATTATGCGTAATGCGTATTGCGGTATGGGTTATGCGTTGTGCGTTATCCGTTATCCGTTATGCGTTATGCGTTTTCCGTTTTGCGTTATGCGTTATGCGTTATGCGTTATAGGTTATGCGTCATGCGTTATGCGTTATGCGTTATGCGTTATGCGTTATGCGTTATGCGTTATGCGTTATGCGTTATGCGTTATGCGTTATGCGTTATGCGTTATGCGTTATGCGTTATGCGTTATGCGTTATGCGTTATGCGTTATGCGTTATGCGTTATGCGTTATGCGTTATGCGTTATGACTTTTGCATTATGCGTTATGCGTTATGCGTTATGGGCTATGCGTTATGCCTTATGGTTTATACGTTATGCGTTATGCGTTATGCGTTATGCGTTATGCGTTATGAGTTTTGCGTTACGCGTTATGCGTTATGCGTTATGCGTTATGCGATATGCGCTATGTGTTATGCGTTATGCGTTATCGGCTTTGCGTTATGCGTTATGGGTTATGCGTTATCCGTTATGGATTATGCGTTATGCATTATGCGTAATGCGTATTGCGGTATGGGTTATGCGTTGTGCGTTATCCGTTATCCGTTATGCGTTATGCGTTTTCCGTTTTGCGTTATGCGTTATGCGTTATGCGTTATAGGTTATGCGTCATGCGTTATGCGTTATGCGTTATGCGTTATGCGTTATGCGTTATGCGTTATGCGTTATGCGTTATGCGTTATGCGTTATGCGTTATGCGTTATGCGTTATGGGTTATGGGTTATGCGTTATGGGTTATGGGTTATGCGTTATGCGTTATGCGTTATGCGTTATGCGTTATGCGTTATGCGTTATGCGTTATGCGTTATGCGTTATGCGTTATGCGTTATGCGTTATGCGTTATGCGTCATGCGCTATGGGTTATGCGTTATCCGCTATGGATTATGCGTAATGCATTATAAGTTATGCGTTATGCGTTTTGCGTTATGTGTTATGCGTTATGGGTTATGCGTCATGCGTTATGCGTTATGCGTTATGCGTTATGCGTTTTGCGTTATGCGTTATGCGTTATGCGTTATGCGTTATGCGTTATGCGTTATGCGTTATGCGTTATGCGTTATGCGTTATGCGTTATGCGTTATGCGTTATGCGTTATGCGTTATGCGTTATGCGTTATGCGTTATGCGTTATGCGTTATGCGTTATCGGCTTTGCGTTATGCGTTATGGGTTATGCGTTATCCGTTATTTATTATGCGTTATGCATTATGCGTAATGCGTAATGCGGTATGGGTTATGCGTTGTGCGTTATCCGTTATCCGTTATGCGTTATGCGTTATGCGTTATGCGTTATGCGTTATGCGTTATGCGTTATGCGTTATGCGTTATGCGTTTTGCGTTATGCGTTATGCGTTATGCGTTATGCGTTATGCGTTATGCGTTATGCGTTATGCGTTATGCGTTATGCGTTATGCGTTATGCGTTATGCGTTATGCGTTATGCGTTATGCGTTATGCGTTATGCGTTATGCGTTATGCGTTATGCGTTATGCGTTATGCGTTATGCGTTATGCGTTATGCGTTATGCGTTATGCGTTATGCGTTATGCGTTATGCGTTATGCGTTATGCGTTATGCGTTATGCGTTATGCGTTATGCGTTATGCGGTATGCGATATGCGCTATGTGTTATGCGTTATCGGCTTTGCGTTATGCGTTATGGGTTATGCGTTATCCGTTATGGATTATGCATTATGCGTAATGCGTAATGCGGTATGGGTTATGCGTTGTGCGTTATCCGTTATCCGTTATCCGTTATGCGTTATGCGTTTTGCGTTATGCGTTATGCGTTATGCGTTATAGGTTATGCGTCATGCGTTATGCGTTATGCGTTATGCGTTATGCGTTATGCGTAATGCTTTATGCGTTATGCGTTATGCGTCATGCGTTATGCGTTATGCGTTATGCGTTATGCGTTATGCGTTATGCGTTATGCGTCATGCGTTATGCGTTATGCGTCATGCGTTATGCGTTATGCGTTATGCGTTATGCGTTAAGCGTTATGCGTTATGCGTTATGCGTTATGCGTTATGCGTTATGCGTTATGCGTTATGCGTTATGCGTTATGCGTTATGCGTTATGCGTTATGCGTTATGCGTTATGCGTTATGCGTTATGCGTTATGCGTTATGCGTTATGCGTTATGCGTTATGCGTTATGCGTTATGCGTTATGCGTTATGCGTTATGCGTTATGCGTTATGCGTTATGCGTTATGCGTTATGCGTTATGCGTTATGCGTTATGCGTTATGCGTTATGCGTTATGCGTTATGCGTTATGCGTTATGCGTTATGCGTTATGCGTTATGCGTTATGCGTTATGCGTTATGCGTTATGGGCTATGCGTTAATTCCTTATGGTTTATACGTTATGCGTTATGCGCTATGAGTTTTGCGTTACGCGTTAAGCGTTATGCGTTATGCGTTATGGGCTATGTGTTATGCGTCATGCGTTATGCGCTATGCGCTATGCGTTATGCGTTATGCGTTATGCGTTATGCGTTATGCGTTATGCGTTATGCGTTATGCGTTATGCGTTATGCGTTATGCGTTATGCGTTATGCGTTATGCGTTATGCGTTATGCGTTATGCGTTATGCGTTATGCGTTATGCGTTATGCGTTATGCGTTATGCGTTATGCGTTATGCGTTATGCGTTATGCGTTATGCGTCATGCGTCATGCGTCATGCGCTATGGGTTATGCGTTATCCGCTATGGATTATGCGTAATGCATTATAAGTTATGCGTTATGTGTTTTGCGTTATGTGTTATGCGTTATGGGTTATGCGTCATGCGTTATGCGTTATGCGTTATGCGTTATGCGTTTTGCGTTATGCGTTATGCGTTATGCGTTATGCGTTATGCGTTATGCGTTATGCGTTATGCGTTATGCGTTATACGTTATGCGTTATGCGTTATGCGTTATGCGTTATGCGTTATGCGTTATGCGTTATGCGTTATGCGTTATGCGTTATGCGTTATGCGTTATGCGTTATGCGTTATGCGTTATGCGTTATGCGTTATGCGTTATGCGTTATGCGTTATGCGTTATGCGTAATGCGGTATGGGTTGTGCGTTGTGCGTTATCCGTAATCCGTTATGCGTTATGCGTTATGCGTTATGCGTAATGCGTTATCGGCATTGAGTTATGCGTTATGGGTTATGCGTTATGGGTTATGCGTTATCCGTTATGGATTATGCGTTATGCATTATGCGTAATGCGTAATGCGGTATGGGTTGTGCGTTGTGCGTTATCCGTTATGCGTTATGCGTTATGCGTTATGCGTTATGCGTAATGCGTTATGCGTTATGCGTTATGCATTATGCGTTATGCGTAATGCGGTGTGCGTTATGCGTTATGCGTTATGCGTTATGCGTTATGAGTTATGCGTCATGGGTTATGCGTAATGCGTTATGCGTTATGAGTTATGCGTTATGCGTTATGCGATATGCGCTATGTGTTATGCGTTATGCGTTATCGGCTTTGCGTTATGCGTTATGGGTTATGCGTTATCCGTTATTTATTATGCGTTATGCATTATGCGTAATGCGTAATGCGGTATGGGTTATGCGTTGTGCGTTATCCGTTATCCGTTATGCGTTATGCGTTATGCGTTATGCGTTTTGCGTTATGCGTTATGCGTTATGAGTTATGCGTTATGCGTTATGCGATATGCGCTATGTGTTATGCGTTATGCGTTATCGGCTTTGCGTTATGCGTTATGGGTTATGCGTTATCCGTTATGGATTATGCGTTATGCATTATGCGTAATGCGTAATGCGGTATGGGTTATGCGTTGTGCGTTATCCGTTATCCGTTATGCGTTATGCGTTTTGGGTTATGCGTTATGCGTTATGCGTTATAGGTTATGCGTCATGCGTTATGCGTTATGCGTTATGCGTTATGCGTTATGCGTTATGCGTTATGCGTTATGCGTTATGCGTTATGCGTTATGCGTTATGCGTTATGCGTTATGCGTTATGCGTTATGCGTTATGCGTTATGCGTTATGCGTTATGCGTTATGCGTTATGCGTTATGCGTTATGCGTTATGCGTTATGCGTTATGCGTTATGCGTTATGCGTTATGCGTTATGCGTTATGCGTTATGCGTTATGCGTTATGCGTTATGCGTTATGCGTTATGCGTTATGCGTTATGACTTTTGCATTATGCGTTATGCGTTATGCGTTATGGGCTATGCGTTATGCCTTATGGTTTATACGTTATGCGTTATGCGTTATGCGTTATGAGTTTTGCGTTACGCGTTATGCGTTATGCGTTATGCGTTATGCGTTATGCGTTATGCGTTATGCGTTATGCGTTATGCGTTATGCGTTATGCGTTATGCGTTATGCGTTATGCGTTATGCGTTATGCGTTATGCGTTATGCGTTATGCGTTATTCGTTATGCGTTATGCGTTATGCGTTATGCGTTATGCGTTATGCGTTATGCGTTATGCGTTATGCGTTATGCGTTATGCGTTATGCGTTATGCGTTATGCGTTATGCGTTATGCGTTATGCGTTATGCGTTATGCGTTATGCGTTATGCGTTATGCGTTATGCGTTATGCGTTATGCGTTATGCGTTATGCGTTATGCGTTATGCGTTATGCGTTATGCGTTATGCGTTATGCGTTATGCGTTATGCGTTATGCGTTATGCGTTATGCGTTATGCGTTATGCGTTATGCGTTATGACTTTTGCATTATGCGTTATGCGTTATGCGTTATGGGCTATGCGTTATGCCTTATGGTTTATACGTTATGCGTTATGCGTTATGCGTTATGAGTTTTCCGTTACGCGTTATGCGTTATGCGTTATGCGTTATGCGTTATGCGTTATGCGTTATGCGTTATGCGTTATGCGTTATGCGTTATGCGTTATGCGTTATGCGTTATGCGTTATGCGTTATGCGTTATGCGTTATGCGTTATGCGTTATGCGTTATGCGTTATGCGTTATGCGTTATGCGTTATGCGTTATGTGTTTTGCGTTATGTGTTATGCGTTATGGGTAATGCGTCATGCGTTATGCGTTATGGGTTATGCGTTATGCGTTATGCGTTATGCGTTATGCGTGATGCGTTATGCGTTATGCGTTATGCGTTATGCGTTATGCGTTATGCGTTATGCGTTATGCGTTATGCGTTAAGCGTTATGCGTTATGCGTTATGCGTTATGCGTTATGCGTTATGCGTTATGCGTTATGCGTTATGCGTTATGCGTTATGCGTTATGCGTTATGCGTTATGCGTTATGCGTTATGCGTTATGACTTTTGCATTATGCGTTATGCGTTATGCGTTATGGGCTATGCGTTATGCGTTATGCGTTATGGGCTATGCGTTATGCCTTATGGTTTATACGTTATGCGTTATGCGTTATGCGTTATGAGTTTTGCGTTACGCGTTATGCGTTATGCGTTATGCGTTATGCGTTATGCGTTATGCGTTATGCGTTATGCGTTATGCGTTATGCGTTATGCGTTATGCGTTATGCGTTATGCGTTATGCGTTATGCGTTATGCGTTATGCGTTATGCGTTATGCGTTATGCGTTATGCGTTATGCGTTATGCGTTATGCGGTATGGGTTATGGGTTATGCGTTATGCGTTATGCGTTATGCGTTATGCGTTATGCGTTATGCGTTATGCGTTATGCGTTATGCGTTATGCGTTATGCGTTATGCGTTATGCGTTATGCGTTATGCGTTATGCGTTATGCGTTATGCGTTATGCGTTATGCGTTATGCGTTATGCGTTATGCGTTATGCGTTATGCGTTATGCGTTATGCGTTATGCGTTATGCGTTATGCGTTATGCGTTATGCGTTATGCGTTATGCGTTATGCGTTATGCGTTATGCGTTATGCGTTATGGGTTATGGGTCATGCGTTATGCGTTATGCGTTATGCGTTATGCGTTAAGCGTTATGCGTTATGCGTTATGCGTTATGCGTTATGCGTTATGCGTTATGCGTTATGCGTTATGCGTTATGCGTTATGCGTTATGCGTTATGCGTTATGCGTTATGCGTTATGCGTTATGCGTTATGCGTTATGCGTTATGCGTTATGCGTTATGCGTTATGCGTTATGCGTTATGCGTTATGCGTTATGCGTTATGCGTTATGCGTTATGCGTTATGCGTTATGCGTTATGCGTTATGCGTTATGCGTTATGCGTTATGCGTTATGCGTTATGCGTTATGCGTTATGCGTTATGCGTTATGCGTTATGCGTTATGCGTTATGCGTTATGCGTTATGCGTTATGCGTTATGCGTTATGCGTTATGCGTTATGCGTTATGCGTTATGCGTTATGCGTTATGCGTTATGCGTTATGCGTTATGCGTTATGCGTTATGCGTTATGCGTTATGCGTTATGCGTTATGCGTTATGCGTTATGCGTTATGCGTTATGCGTTATGTGTTTTGCGTTATGTGTTATGCGTTATGGGTAATGCGTTATGCGTTATGCGTTATGCGTTATGCGTTATGCGTTATGCGTTATGCGTTATGCGTTATGCGTTATGCGTTATGCGTTATGCGTTATGCGTTATGCGTTATGCGTTATGCGTTATGCGTTAAGCGTAATGCGTTATGCGTTATGCGTTATGCGTTATGCGTTATGCGTTATGCGTTATGCGTTATGCGTTATGCGTTATGCGTTATGCGTTATGACTTTTGCATTATGCGTTATGCGTTATGCGTTATGGGCTATGCGTTATGCCTTATGGTTTATACGTTATGCGTTATGCGTTATGCGTTATGAGTTTTGCGTTACGCGTTATGCGTTATGCGTTATGCGTTATGCGTTATGCGTTATGCGATATGCGTTATGCGTTATGCGTTATGCGTTATGCGTTATGCGTTATGCGTTATGCGTTATGCGTTATGCGTTATGCGTTATGCGTTATGCGTTATGCGTTATGCGTTATGCGTTATGCGTTATGCGTTATGCGTTATGCGTTATGCGTTATGCGATATGCGTTATGCGTTATGCGTTATGCGTTATGCGTTATGCGTTATGCGTTATGCGTTATGCGTTATGCGTTATGCGTTATGCGTTATGCGTTATGCGTTATGCGTTATGCGTTATGCGTTATGCGTTATGCGTTATGCGTTATGCGTTATGCGTTATGCGTTATGCGTTATGCGTTATGCGTTATGCGTTATGCGTTATGCGTTATGCGTTATGCGTTATGCGTTATGCGTTATGCGTTATGCGTTATGCGTTATGCGTTATGCGTTATGCGTTATGCGTTATGCGTTATGCGTTATGCGTTATGCGTTATGCGTTATGCGTTATGCGTTATGCGTTATGCGTTATGCGTTATGCGTTATGCGTTATGCGTTATGCGTTATGCGTTATGCGTTATGCGTTATGCGTTATGCGTTATGCGTTATGCGTTATGCGTTATGCGTTATGCGTTATGCGTTATGCGTTATGCGTTATGCGTTATGCGTTATGCGTTATGCGTTATGCGTTATGCGTTATGCGTTATGCGTTATGCGGTATGGGTTATGGGTTATGCGTTATGCGTTATGCGTTATGCGTTATGCGTTATGCGTTATGCGTTATGCGTTATGCGTTATGCGTTATGCGTTATGCGTTATGCGTTATGCGTTATGCGTTATGCGTTATGCGTTATGCGTTATGCGTTATGCGTTATGCGTTATGCGTTATGCGTTATGCGTTATGCGTTATGCGTTATGCGTTATGCGTTATGCGTTATGCGTTATGCGTTATGCGTTATGCGTTATGCGTTATGCGTTATGCGTTATGCGTTATGCGTTATGCGTTATGCGTTATGCGTTATGCGTTATGCGTTATGCGTTATGGGTTATGGGTCATGCGTTATGCGTTATGCGTTATGCGTTATGCGTTAAGCGTTATGCGTTATGCGTTATGCGTTATGCGTTATGCGTTATGCGTTATGCGTTATGCGTTATGCGTTATGCGTTATGCGTTATGCGTTATGCGTTATGCGTTATGCGTTATGCGTTATGCGTTATGCGTTATGCGTTATGCGTTATGCGTTATGCGTTATGCGTTATGCGTTATGCGTTATGCGTTATGCGTTATGCGTTATGCGTTATGCGTTATGCGTTATGCGTTATGCGTTATGCGTTATGCGTTATGCGTTATGCGTTATGCGTTATGCGTTATGCGTTATGCGTTATGCGTTATGCGTTATGCGTTATGCGTTATGCGTTATGCGTTATGCGTTATGCGTTATGCGTTATGCGTTATGCGTTATGCGTTAAGCGTAATGCGTTATGCGTTATGCGTTATGCGTTATGCGTTATGCGTTATGCGTTATGCGTTATGCGTTATGCGTTATGCGTTATGCGTTATGACTTTTGCATTATGCGTTATGCGTTATGCGTTATGGGCTATGCGTTATGCCTTATGGTTTATACGTTATGCGTTATGCGTTATGCGTTATGAGTTTTGCGTTACGCGTTATGCGTTATGCGTTTTGCGTTATGCGTTATGCGTTATGCGTTATGCGTTATGCGTTATGCGTTATGCGTTATGCGTTATGCGTTATGCGTTATGCCTTATGCGTTATGCGTTATGCGTTATGCGTTATGCGTTATGCGTTATGCGTTATGCGTTATGCGTTATGCGTTATGCGTTATGCGTTATGCGTTATGCGTTATGGGTTATGGGTTATGCGTTATGCGTTATGCGTTATGCGTTATGCGTTATGCGTTATGCGTTATGCGTTATGCGTTATGCGTTATGCGTTATGCGTTATGGGTTATGGGTCATGCGTTATGCGTTATGCGTTATGCGTTAAGCGTTATGCGTTATGCGTTATGAGTTATGCGTTATGCGTTATGCGTTATGCGTTATGCGTTATGCGTTATGCGTTATGCGTTATGCGTTATGCGTTATGCGTTATGCGTTATGCGTTATGCGTTATGCGTTATGCGTTATGCGTTATGCGTTATGCGTTATGCGTTATGCGTTATGCGATATGCGTTATGCGTTATGCGTTATGCGTTATGCGTTATGCGTTATGCGTTATGCGTTATGCGTTATGCGTTATGCGTTATGCGTTATGCGTTATGCGTTATGCGTTATGCGTTATGCGTTATGCGTTATGCGTTATGCGTTATGCGTTATGCGTTATGCGTTATGCGTTATGCGTTATGCGTTATGCGTTATGCGTTATGCGTTATGCGTTATGCGTTATGCGTTATGCGTTATGCGTTATGCGTTATGCGTTATGCGTTATGCGTTATGCGTTATGCGTTATGCGTTATGCGTTATGCGTTATGCGTTATGCGTTATGCGTTATGCGTTATGCGTTATGCGTTATGCGTTATGCGTTATGCGTTATGCGTTGTGGGTTATGGGTTATGCGTTATGCGTTATGCGTTATGCGTAATGCGGTATGGGTTGTGCGTGTTGCGTTATCCGTTATCCGTTATGCGTTATGCGTTATGCGTAATGCGTTATGCGTTATGCGTTATGCGTTATGAGTTATGCGGCATGGGTTATGCGTAATGCGTTATGCGTTATGCGTTATGCGTTATGCGATATGCGTTATGCGTTATGCGTTATGCGTTATGCGTTATGCGTTATGCGTTATGCGTTATGCGTTATGGATTATGCGTAATGCATTATAAGTTATGCGTTATGCGTTATGCGTTATGGATTATGCGTAATGCATTATAAGTTATGCGTTATGCGTTATGCGTTATCGGCTTTGCGTTATGCGTCATGCGTTATGGGTTATGCGTTATCCTTTATGGATTATGCGTTATGCGTTATGCGTTATGCGTTATGCGTTATGCGTTATGCGTTATGCGTTAACGGCTTTGCGTTATGCGTCATGCGCTATGGGTTATGCGTTATCCGCTATGGATTATGCGTAATGCATTATAAGTTATGCGTTATGCGTTTTGCGTTATGTGTTATGCGTTATGGGTTATGCGTCATGCGTTATGCGTTATGCGTTATGCGTTATGCGTTATGCGTTATGCGTTATGCGTTATGCGTTATGCGTTATGCGTTATGCGTTATGCGTTATGCGTTATGCGTTATGCGTTATGCGTTATGCGTTATGCGTTATGCGTTATGCGTTATGCGTTATGCGTTATGCGTTATGCGTTATGCGTTATGCGTTATGCGTTATGCGTTATGCGTTATGCGTTATGCGTTATGCGTTATGCGTTATGCGTTATGCGTTATGCGTTATGCGTAATGCGGTATGGGTTGTGCGTTGTGCGTTATCCGTTATCCGTTATGCGTTATGCGTTATGCGTTATGCGTAATGCGTTATCGGCATTGAGTTATGCGTTATGGGTTATGCGTTATGGGTTATGCGTTATCCGTTATGGATTATGCGTTATGCATTATGCGTAATGCGTAATGCGGTATGGGTTGTGCGTTGTGCGTTATCCGTTATGCGTTATGCGTTATGCGTTATGCGTAATGCGTTATGCGTTATGCGTTATGCGTTATGCGTTATGCGTAATGCGGTATGCGTTATGCGTTATGCGTTATGCGTTATGCGTTATGCGTTATGAGTTATGCGTCATGGGTTATGCGTAATGCGTTATGCGTTATGAGTTATGCGTTATGCGTTATGCGATATGCGCTATGTGTTATGCGTTATGCGTTATCGGCTTTGCGTTATGCGTTATGGGTTATGCGTTATCCGTTATTTATTATGCGTTATGCGTTATGCGTTATGCGTTATGCGTTATGCGTTATGCGTTATGCGTTATGCGATATGCGTTATGCGTTATGCGTTATGCGTTATGCGTTATGCGTTATGCGTTATGCGTTATGCGTTATGCGTTATGCGTTATGCGTTATGCGTTATGCGTTATGCGTTATGCGTTATGCGTTATGCGTTATGCGTTATGCGTTATGCGTTATGCGTTATGCGTTATGCGTTATGCGTTATGCGTTATGCGTTATGCGTTATGCGTTATGCGTTATGCGTTATGCGTTATGCGTTATGCGTTATGCGTTATGCGTTATGCGTTATGCGTTATGCGTTATGCGTTATGCGTTATGCGTTATGCGTTATGCGTTATGCGTTATGCGTTATGCGTTATGCGTTATGCGTTATGCGTTATGCGTTATGCGTTATGCGTTATGCGTTATGCGTAATGCGGTATGGGTTGTGCGTTGTGCGTTATCCGTTATCCGTTATGCGTTATGCGTTATGCGTTATGCGTAATGCGTTATCGGCATTGAGTTATGCGTTATGGGTTATGCGTTATGGGTTATGCGTTATCCGTTATGGATTATGCGTTATGCATTATGCGTAATGCGTAATGCGGTATGCGTTGTGCGTTGTGCGTTATCCGTTATGCGTTATGCGTTATGCGTTATGCGTTATGCGTAATGCGTTATGCGTTAAGCGTTATGCGTTATGCGTTATGCGTAATGCGGTATGCGTTATGCGTTATGCGTTATGCGTTATGCGTTATGAGTTATGCGTCATGGGCTATGCGTAATGCGTTATGCGTTATGAGTTATGCGTTATGCGTTATGCGATATGCGCTATGTGTTATGCGTTATGCGTTATCGGCTTTGCGTTATGCGTTATGGGTTATGCGTTATCCGTTATTTATTATGCGTTATGCATTATGCGTAATGCGTAATGCGGTATGGGTTATGCGTTGTGCGTTATCCGTTATCCGTTATGCGTTATGCGTTATGCGTTTTGCGTTATGCGTTATGCGTTATGAGTTATGCGTTATGCGTTATGCGATATGCGCTATGTGTTATGCGTTATGCGTTATCGGCTTTGCGTTATGCGTTATGCGTCATGCGTTATGCGTTATGCGTTATGCGTTATGCGTAATGCGGTATGGGTTATGCGTTGTGCGTTATCCGTTATCCGTTATGCGTTATGCGTTACGCGTTATGCGTTATGCGTTATGCGTTATGCGTTATGCGTTATGCGTTATGCGTTATGCGTTATGCGTTATGCGTTATGCGTTATGCGTTATGCGTTATGCGTTATGCGTTATGCGTTATGCGTTATGCGTTATGCGTTATGCGTTATGCGTTATGCGTTATGCGTTATGCGTTATGCGTTATGCGTTATGGGCTATGCGTTAATTCCTTATGGTTTATACGTTATGCGTTATGCGCTATGAGTTTTGCGTTACGCGTTAAGCGTTATGCGTTATGCGTTATGGACTATGCGTTATGCGTCATGCGTTATGCGCTATGCGCTATGCGTTATGCGTTATGCGTTATGCGTTATGCGTTATGCGTTATGCGTTATGCGTTATGCGTTATGCGTTATGCGTTATGCGTTATGCGTTATGCGTTATGCGTTATGCGTTATGCGTTATGCGTTATGCGGTATGCGTTATGCGTTATGCGTTATGCGTTATGCGTTATGCGTTATGCGTTATGCGTTATGCGTTATGCGTTATGCGTTATGCGTTATGCGGTATGCGTAATGCGGTATGGGTTATGCGTTGTGCGTTATCCGTTATGCGTTATGCGTTATCCGTTATGCGTTATGCGTTATGCGTTTTGCGTTATGCGTTATGCGTTATGCGATATGCGCTATGTGTTATGCGTTATGCGTTATCGGCTTTGCGTTATGCGTTATGCGTTATGCGTTATGCGTTATGCGTTATGCGTTATGCGTTATGCGTTATGCGTTATGCGTAATGCGGTATGGGTTATGCGTTGTGCGTTATCCGTTATCCGTTATGCGTTATGCGTTATGCGTTATGCGTTATGCGTTATGCGTTACGCGTTAAGCGTTATGCGTTATGCGTTATGGACTATGCGTTATGCGTCATGCGTTATGCGTTATGCGTTATGCGTTATGCGTTATGCGTTATGCGTTATGCGTTATGCGTTATGCGTTATGCGTTATGGGTTATGCGTTATGCGTTATGCGTTATGCGTTATGCGTTATGCGTTATGGGCTATGCGTTAATTCCTTATGGTTTATACGTTATGCGTTATGCGCTATGAGTTTTGCGTTACGCGTTAAGCGTTATGCGTTATGCGTTATGCGTTATGCGTAATGCGGTATGCGTTATGCGTTATGCGTTATGCGTTATGCGTTATGCGTTATGAGTTATGCGTCATGGGTTATGCGTAATGCGTTATGCGTTATGAGTTATGCGTTATGCGTTATGCGATATGCGCTATGTGTTATGCGTTATGCGTTATCGGCTTTGCGTTATGCGTTATGGGTTATGCGTTATCCGTTATTTATTATGCGTTATGCGTTATGCGTTATGCGTTATGCGTTATGCGTTATGCGTTATGCGTTATGCGATATGCGTTATGCGTTATGCGTTATGCGTTATGCGTTATGCGTTATGCGTTATGCGTTATGCGTTATGCGTTATGCGTTATGCGTTATGCGTTATGCGTTATGCGTTATGCGTTATGCGTTATGCGTTATGCGTTATGCGTTATGCGTTATGCGTTATGCGTTATGCGTTATGCGTTATGCGTTATGCGTTATGCGTTATGCGTTATGCGTTATGCGTTATGCGTTATGCGTTATGCGTTATGCGTTATGCGTTATGCGTTATGCGTTATGCGTTATGCGTTATGCGTTATGCGTTATGCGTTATGCGTTATGCGTTATGCGTTATGCGTTATGCGTTATGCGTTATGCGTTATGCGTTATGCGTTATGCGTTATGCGTTATGCGTTATGCGTTATGCGTTATGCGTTATGCGTTATGCGTAATGCGGTATGGGTTGTGCGTTGTGCGTTATCCGTTATCCGTTATGCGTTATGCGTTATGCGTTATGCGTAATGCGTTATCGGCATTGAGTTATGCGTTATGGGTTATGCGTTATGGGTTATGCGTTATCCGTTATGGATTATGCGTTATGCATTATGCGTAATGCGTAATGCGGTATGCGTTGTGCGTTGTGCGTTATCCGTTATGCGTTATGCGTTATGCGTTATGCGTTATGCGTAATGCGTTATGCGTTAAGCGTTATGCGTTATGCGTTATGCGTAATGCGGTATGCGTTATGCGTTATGCGTTATGCGTTATGCGTTATGAGTTATGCGTCATGGGCTATGCGTAATGCGTTATGCGTTATGAGTTATGCGTTATGCGTTATGCGATATGCGCTATGTGTTATGCGTTATGCGTTATCGGCTTTGCGTTATGCGTTATGGGTTATGCGTTATCCGTTATTTATTATGCGTTATGCATTATGCGTAATGCGTAATGCGGTATGGGTTATGCGTTGTGCGTTATCCGTTATCCGTTATGCGTTATGCGTTATGCGTTTTGCGTTATGCGTTATGCGTTATGAGTTATGCGTTATGCGTTATGCGATATGCGCTATGTGTTATGCGTTATGCGTTATCGGCTTTGCGTTATGCGTTATGCGTCATGCGTTATGCGTTATGCGTTATGCGTTATGCGTAATGCGGTATGGGTTATGCGTTGTGCGTTATCCGTTATCCGTTATGCGTTATGCGTTACGCGTTATGCGTTATGCGTTATGCGTTATGCGTTATGCGTTATGCGTTATGCGTTATGCGTTATGCGTTATGCGTTATGCGTTATGCGTTATGCGTTATGCGTTATGCGTTATGCGTTATGCGTTATGCGTTATGCGTTATGCGTTATGCGTTATGCGTTATGCGTTATGCGTTATGCGTTATGCGTTATGCGTTATGCGTTATGGGCTATGCGTTAATTCCTTATGGTTTATACGTTATGCGTTATGCGCTATGAGTTTTGCGTTACGCGTTAAGCGTTATGCGTTATGCGTTATGGACTATGCGTTATGCGTCATGCGTTATGCGCTATGCGCTATGCGTTATGCGTTATGCGTTATGCGTTATGCGTTATGCGTTATGCGTTATGCGTTATGCGTTATGCGTTATGCGTTATGCGTTATGCGTTATGCGTTATGCGTTATGCGTTATGCGTTATGCGTTATGCGTTATGCGGTATGCGTTATGCGTTATGCGTTATGCGTTATGCGTTATGCGTTATGCGTTATGCGTTATGCGTTATGCGTTATGCGTTATGCGTTATGCGTTATGCGTAATGCGGTATGGGTTATGCGTTGTGCGTTATCCGTTATGCGTTATGCGTTATCCGTTATGCGTTATGCGTTATGCGTTTTGCGTTATGCGTTATGCGTTATGCGATATGCGCTATGTGTTATGCGTTATGCGTTATCGGCTTTGCGTTATGCGTTATGCGTTATGCGTTATGCGTTATGCGTTATGCGTTATGCGTTATGCGTTATGCGTAATGCGGTATGGGTTATGCGTTGTGCGTTATCCGTTATCCGTTATGCGTTATGCGTTATGCGTTATGCGTTATGCGTTATGCGTTACGCGTTAAGCGTTATGCGTTATGCGTTATGGACTATGCGTTATGCGTCATGCGTTATGCGTTATGCGTTATGCGTTATGCGTTATGCGTTATGCGTTATGCGTTATGCGTTATGCGTTATGCGTTATGGGTTATGCGTTATGCGTTATGCGTGATGCGTTATGCGTTATGCGTTATGCGTTATGCGGTATGCGTTATGCGTTATGCGTTATGCGTTATGCGTTATGCGTTATGCGTTATGCGTTATGCGTTATGCGTTATGCGTTATGGATTATGCGTAATGCATTATAAGTTATGCGTTATGCGTTATGCGTTATCGGCTTTGCGTTATGCGTCATGCGTTATGGGTTATGCGTTATCCTTTATGGATTATGCGTTATGCGTTATGCGTTATGCGTTATGCGTTATGCGTTATGCGTTATGCGTTATGCGTTATGCGTTAACGGCTTTGCGTTATGCGTCATGCGCTATGGGTTATGCGTTATCCGCTATGGATTATGCGTAATGCATTATAAGTTATGCGTTATGCGTTTTGCGTTATGTGTTATGCGTTATGGGTTATGCGTCATGCGTTATGCGTTATGCGTTATGCGTTATGCGTTATGCGTTTTGCGTTATGCGTTATGCGTTATGCGTTATGCGTTATGCGTTATGCGTTATGCGTTATGCGTTATGCGTTATGCGTTATGCGTTATGCGTTATGCGTTATGCGTTATGCGTTATGCGTTATGCGTTATGCGTTATGCGTTATGCGTTATGCGTTATGCGTTATGCGTTATGCGTTATGCGTTATGCGTTATGCGTTATGCGTTATGCGTTATGCGTTATGCGTTATGCGTTATGCGTTATGCGTTATGCGTTATGCGTTATGCGTTATGCGTTATGCGTTATGCGTTATGCGTTATGCGTTATGCGTTATGCGTTATGCGTTATGCGTTATGCGTTATGCGTTATGCGTTATGCGTTATGCGTTATGCGTTATGCGTTATGCGTTATGCGTTATGCGTTATGCGTTATGCGTTATGCGTTATGCGTTATGGGCTATGCGTTAATTCCTTATGGTTTATACGTTATGCGTTATGCGCTATGAGTTTTGCGTTACGCGTTAAGCGTTATGCGTTATGCGTTATGGACTATGCGTTATGCGTCATGCGTTATGCGCTATGCGCTATGCGTTATGCGTTATGCGTTATGCGTTATGCGTTATGCGTTATGCGTTATGCGTTATGCGTTATGCGTTATGCGTTATGCGTTATGCGTTATGCGTTATGCGTTATGCGTTATGCGTTATGCGTTATGCGTTATGCGTTATGCGTTATGCGTTATGCGTTATGCGTTATGCGTTATGCGTTATGCGTTATGCGTTATGCGTTATGCGTTATGCGTTATGCGTTATGCGTTATGCGTTATGCGTTATGCGTTATGCGTTATGCGTTATGCGTTATGCGTTATGCGTTATGGATTATGCGTAATGCATTATAAGTTATGCGTTATGCGTTATGCGTTATCGGCTTTGCGTTATGCGTCATGCGTTATGGGTTATGCGTTATCCTTTATGGATTATGCGTTATGCGTTATGCGTTATGCGTTATGCGTTATGCGTTATGCGTTATGCGTTATGCGTTAACGGCTTTGCGTTATGCGTCATGCGCTATGGGTTATGCGTTATCCGCTATGGATTATGCGTAATGCATTATAAGTTATGCGTTATGCGTTTTGCGTTATGTGTTATGCGTTATGGGTTATGCGTCATGCGTTATGCGTTATGCGTTATGCGTTATGCGTTATGCGTTATGCGTTATGCGTTATGCGTTATGCGTTATGCGTTATGCGTTATGCGTTATGCGTTATGCGTTATGCGTTATGCGTTATGCGTTATGCGTTATGCGTTATGCGTTATGCGTTATGCGTTATGCGTTATGCGTTATGCGTTATGCGTTATGCGTTATGCGTTATGCGTTATGCGTTATGCGTTATGCGTTATGCGTTATGCGTTATGCGTTATGCGTTATGCGTTATGCGTTATGCGTTATGCGTTATGCGTTATGCGTTATGCGTTATGCGTTATGCGTTATGCGTTATGCGTTATGCGTTATGCGTTATGCGTTATGCGTTATGCGTTATGCGTTATGCGTTATGCGGTATGGGTTGTGCGTTGTGCGTTATCCGTTATCCGTTATGCGTTATGCGTTATGCGTTATGCGTAATGCGTTATCGGCATTGAGTTATGCGTTATGGGTTATGCGTTATGGGTTATGCGTTATCCGTTATGGATTATGCGTTATGCATTATGCGTAATGCGTAATGCGGTATGGGTTGTGCGTTGTGCGTTATCCGTTATGCGTTATGCGTTATGCGTTATGCGTTATGCGTAATGCGTTATGCGTTAAGCGTTATGCGTTATGCGTTATGCGTTATGCGTTATGCGTTATGCGTTATGCGTTATGCGTTATGCGTTATGAGTTATGCGTCATGGGCTATGCGTAATGCGTTATGCGTTATGAGTTATGCGTTATGCGTTATGCGATATGCGCTATGTGTTATGCGTTATGCGTTATCGGCTTTGCGTTATGCGTTATGGGTTATGCGTTATCCGTTATTTATTATGCGTTATGCATTATGCGTAATGCGTAATGCGGTATGGGTTATGCGTTGTGCGTTATCCGTTATCCGTTATGCGTTATGCGTTATGCGTTAAGCGTTATGCGTTATGCGTTATGCGTTATGCGTTATGCGTTATGCGTTATGCGTTATGCGTTATGCGTTATGCGTTATGCGTTATGAGTTATGCGTCATGGGCTATGCGTAATGCGTTATGCGTTATGAGTTATGCGTTATGCGTTATGCGATATGCGCTATGTGTTATGCGTTATGCGTTATCGGCTTTGCGTTATGCGTTATGGGTTATGCGTTATCCGTTATTTATTATGCGTTATGCATTATGCGTAATGCGTAATGCGGTATGGGTTATGCGTTGTGCGTTATCCGTTATCCGTTATCCGTTATGCGTTATGCGTTTTGCGTTATGCGTTATGCGTTATAGGTTATGCGTCATGCGTTATGCGTTATGCGTTATGCGTTATGCGTTATGCGTTATGCGTTATGCGTTATGCGTTATGCGTTATGCGTTATGCGTTATGCGTTATGCGTTATGCGTTATGCGTTATGCGTTATGCGTTATGCGTTATGCGTTATGCGTTATGCGTTATGCGTTATGCGTTATGCGTTATGCGTTATGCGTTATGCGTTATGCGTTATGCGTTATGCGTTATGCGTTATGCGTTATGCGTTATGCGTTATGCGTTATGCGTTATGCGTTATGCGTTATGCGTTATGCGTTATGCGTTATGCGTTATGCGTTATGCGTTATGCGTTATGCGTTATGCGTTATGCGTTATGCGTTATGCGTTATGCGTTATGCGTTATGCGTTATGCGTTATGCGTTATGCGTTATGCGTTATGCGTTATGCGTTATGCGTTATGCGTTATGCGTTATGCGTTATGCGTTATGGGCTATGCGTTAATTCCTTATGGTTTATACGTTATGCGTTATGCGCTATGAGTTTTGCGTTACGCGTTAAGCGTTATGCGTTATGCGTTATGGACTATGCGTTATGCGTCATGCGTTATGCGCTATGCGCTATGCGTTATGCGTTATGCGTTATGCGTTATGCGTTATGCGTTATGCGTTATGCGTTATGCGTTATGCGTTATGCGTTATGCGTTATGCGTTATGCGTTATGCGTTATGCGTTATGCGTTATGCGTTATGCGTTATGCGTTATGCGTTATGCGTTATGCGTTATGCGTTATGCGTCATGCGCTATGGGTTATGCGTTATCCGCTATGGATTATGCGTAATGCATTATAAGTTATGCGTTATGCGTTATGCGTTTTGCGTTATGTGTTATGCGTTATGGGCTATGCGTCATGCGTTATGCGTTATGCGTTATGCGTTATGCGTTTTGCGTTATGCGTTATGCGTTATGCGTTATGCGTTATGCGTTATGCGTTATGCGTTATGCGTTATGCGTTATGCGTTATACGTTATGCGTTATGCGTTATGCGTTATGCGTTATGCGTTATGCGTTATGCGTTATGCGTTATGCGTTATGCGTAATGCGGTATGGGTTGTGCGTTGTGCGTTATCCGTTATCCGTTATGCGTTATGCGTTATGCGTTATGCGTAATGCGTTATCGGCATTGAGTTATGCGTTATGGGTTATGCGTTATCCGTTATGGATTATGCGTTATGCATTATGCGTAATGCGTAATGCGGTATGGGTTGTGCGTTGTGCGTTATCCGTTATGCGTTATGCGTTATGCGTTATGCGTTATGCGTAATGCGTTATGCGTTATGCGTTATGCGTTATGCGTTATGCGTAATGCGGTGTGCGTTATGCGTTATGCGTTATGCGTTATGAGTTATGCGTCATGGGTTATGCGTAATGCGTTATGCGTTATGAGTTATGCGTTATGCGCTATGTGTTATGCGTTATGCGTTATCGGCTTTGCGTTATGCGTTATGGGTTATGCGTTATCCGTTATTTATTATGCGTTATGCATTATGCGTAATGCGTAATGCGGTATGGGTTATGCGTTGTGCGTTATCCGTTATCCGTTATGCGTTATGCGTTATGGGCTATGCGTTATGCGTCATGCGTTATGCGCTATGCGCTATGCGTTATGCGTTATGCGATATGCGTTATGCGTTATGCGTTATGCGTTATGCGTTATGCGTTATGCGTTATGCGTTATGCGTTATGCGTTATGCGTTATGCGTTATGCGTTATGCGTTATGCGTTATGCGTAATGCGTTATCGGCATTGAGTTATGCGTTATGGGTTATGCGTTATCCGTTATGGATTATGCGTTATGCATTATGCGTAATGCGTAATGCGGTATGGGTTGTGCGTTGTGCGTTATCCGTTATGCGTTATGCGTTATGCGTTATGCGTTATGCGTAATGCGTTATGCGTTATGCGTTATGAGTTATGCGTTATGCGTAATGCGGTGTGCGTTATGCGTTATGCGTTATGCGTTATGCGTTATGAGTTATGCGTCATGGGTTATGCGTAATGCGTTATGCGTTATGAGTTATGCGTTATGCGTTATGCGTTATGTGATATGCGCTATGTGTTATGCGTTATGCGTTATCGGCTTTGCGTTATGCGTTATGGGTTATGCGTTATCCGTTATTTATTATGCGTTATGCATTATGCGTAATGCGTAATGCGGTATGGGTTATGCGTTGTGCGTTATCCGTTATCCGTTATGCGTTATGCGTTATGCGTTATGCGTTTTGCGTTATGCGTTATGCGTTATGAGTTATGCGTTATGCGTTATGCGATATGCGCTATGTGTTATGCGTTATGCGTTATCGGCTTTGCGTTATGCGTTATGGGTTATGCGTTATCCGTTATGGATTATGCGTTATGCATTATGCGTAATGCGTAATGCGGTATGGGTTATGCGTTGTGCGTTATCCGTTATCCGTTATCCGTTATGCGTTATGCGTTTTGCGTTTTGCGTTATGCGTTATGCGTTATGCGTTATGCGTTATAGGTTATGCGTCATGCGTTATGCGTTATGCGTTATGCGTTATGCGTTATGCGTTATGCGTTATGCGTTATGCGTTATGCGTTATGCGTTATGCGTTATGCGTTATGCGTTATGCGTTATGCGTTATGCGTTATGCGTTATGCGTTATGCGTTATGCGTTATGCGTTATGCGTTATGCGTTATGCGTTATGCGTTATGCGTTATGCGTTATGCGTAATGCGGTATGGGTTGTGCGTTGTGCGTTATCCGTTATCCGTTATGCGTTATGCGTTATGCGTTATGCGTTATGCGTTATGCGTTATGCGTTATGCGTTATGGATTATGCGTAATGCATTATAAGTTATGCGTTATGCGTTATGCGTTATCGGCTTTGCGTTATGCGTCATGCGTTATGGGTTATGCGTTATCCTTTATGGATTATGCGTTATGCGTTATGCGTTATGCGTTATGCGTTATGCGTTATGCGTTATGCGTTATGCGTTATGCGTTATGCGTTATGCGTTATGCGTTATGCGTTATGCGTTATGCGTTATGCGTTATGCGTTATGCGTTATCCGTTATGCGTTATGCGTTATGCGTAATGCGTTATGCGTTATGCGTTATGCGTTATGAGTTATGCGGCATGGGTTATGCGTAATGCGTTATGCGTTATGCGTTATGCGTTATGCGTTATGCGTTATGCGTTATGCGTTATGTGTTTTGCGTTATGTGTTATGCGTTATGGGTAATGCGTCATGCGTTATGCGTTATGGGTTATGCGTTATGCGTTATGCGTGATGCGTTATGCGTTATGCGTTATGCGTTATGCGGTATGCGTTATGCGTTATGCGTTATGCGTTATGCGTTATGCGTTATGCGTTATGCGTTATGCGTTATGCGTTATGCGTTATGGATTATGCGTAATGCATTATAAGTTATGCGTTATGCGTTATGCGTTATCGGCTTTGCGTTATGCGTCATGCGTTATGGGTTATGCGTTATCCTTTATGGATTATGCGTTATGCGTTATGCGTTATGCGTTATGCGTTAACGGCTTTGCGTTATGCGTCATGCGCGATGGGTTATGCGTTATCCGCTATGGATTATGCGTAATGCATTATAAGTTATGCGTTATGCGTTTTGCGTTATGCGTTATGCGTTATGCGTTATGCGTTATGCGTTATGCGTTATGCGTTATGCGTTATGCGTTATGCGTTATACGTTATGCGTTATGCGTTATGCGTTATGCGTTATGCGTTATGCGTTATGCGTTATGCGTTATGCGTTATGCGTTATGCGTTATGCGTTATGCGTTATGCGTTATGCGTTATGCGTTATGCGTTATGCGTTATGCGTTATGCGTTATGCGTTATGCGTTATGCGTTATGCGTTATGCGTTATGCGTTATGCGTTATGCGTTATGCGTTATGCGTAATGCGGTATGGGTTGTGCGTTGTGCGTTATCCGTTATCCGTTATGCGTTATGCGTTATGGGTTATGGGTTATGCGTTATGCGTTATGCGTTATGCGTAATGCGGTATGGGTTGTGCGTGTTGCGTTATCCGTTATCCGTTATGCGTTATGCGTTCTGCGTAAAGCGTTATGCGTTATGCGTTATGCGTTATGAGTTATGCGGCATGGGTTATGCGTAATGCGTTATGCGTTATGCGTTATGCGTTATGCGTTATGCGTTATGCGTCATGCGTTATGCGTTATGCGTTATGCGTTATGCGTTATGCGTTATGCGTTATGCGTTATGCGTTATGCGTTATGCGTTATGCGTTATGCGTTATGCGTTATGCGTAATGCGGTATGGGTTGTGCGTTGTGCGTTATCCGTTATCCGTTATGCGTTATGCGTTATGGGTTATGGGTTATGCGTTATGCGTTATGCGTTATGCGTAATGCGGTATGGGTTGTGCGTGTTGCGTTATCCGTTATCCGTTATGCGTTCTGCGTAAAGCGTTATGCGTTATGCGTTATGCGTTATGAGTTATGCGGCATGGGTTATGCGTAATGCGTTATGCGTTATGCGTTATGCGTTATGCGTTATGCGTTATGCGTTATGCGTCATGCGTTATGCGTTATGCGTTATGCGTTATGCGTTTTGCGTTATGCGTTATGCGTTATGCGTTATGCGTTATGCGTTATGCGTTATGCGTTATGCGTTATGCGTTATGCGTTATGCGTTATGCGTTATGCGTTATGCGTTATGCGTTATGCGTTATGCGTTATGCGTTATGCGTTATGCGTTATGCGTTATGGGTTATGGGTTATGCGTTATGCGTTATGTGTTTTGCGTTATGTGTTATGCGTTATGGGTAATGCGTCATGCGTTATGCGTTATGGGTTATGCGTTATGCGTTATGCGTGATGCGTTATGCGTTATGCGTTATGCGTTATGCGGTATGCGTTATGCGTTATGCGTTATGCGTTATGCGTTATGCGTTATGCGTTATGCGTTATGCGTTATGGATTATGCGTAATGCATTATAAGTTATGCGTTATGCGTTATGCGTTATCGGCTTTGCGTTATGCGTCATGCGTTATGGGTTATGCGTTATCCTTTATGGATTATGCGTTATGCGTTATGCTTTATGCGTTATGCGTTATGCGTTATGCGTTATGCGTTATGCGTTATGCGTTAACGGTTTTGCGTTATGCGTCATGCGCGATGGGTTATGCGTTATCCGCTATGGATTATGCGTAATGCATTATAAGTTATGCGTTATGCGTTTTGCGTTATGTGTTATGCGTTATGGGTTATGCGTCATGCGTTATGCGTTATGCGTTATGCGTTATGCGTTTTGCGTTATGCGTTATGCGTTATGCGTTATGCGTTATGCGTTATGCGTTATGCGTTATGCGTTATGCGTTATGCGTTATGCGTTATGCGTTATGCGTTATGCGTTATGCGTTATGCGTTATGCGTTATGCGTTATGCGTTATGGGTTATGGGTTATGCGTAATGCGTTATGCGTTATGAGTTATGCGTTATGCGCTATGTGTTATGCGTTATGCGTTATCGGCTTTGCGTTATGCGTTATGGGTTATGCGTTATCCGTTATTTATTATGCGTTATGCATTATGCGTAATGCGTAATGCGGTATGGGTTATGCGTTGTGCGTTATCCGTTATCCGTTATGCGTTATGCGTTATGGGCTATGCGTTATGCGTCATGCGTTATGCGCTATGCGCTATGCGTTATGCGTTATGCGATATGCGTTATGCGTTATGCGTTATGCGTTATGCGTTATGCGTTATGCGTTATGCGTTATGCGTTATGCGTTATGCGTTATGCGTTATGCGTTATGCGTTATGCGTAATGCGTTATCGGCATTGAGTTATGCGTTATGGGTTATGCGTTATGGGTTATGCGTTATCCGTTATGGATTATGCGTTATGCATTATGCGTAATGCGTAATGCGGTATGGGTTGTGCGTTGTGCGTTATCCGTTATGCGTTATGCGTTATGCGTTATGCGTTATGCGTAATGCGTTATGCGTTATGCGTTATGAGTTATGCGTTATGCGTAATGCGGTGTGCGTTATGCGTTATGCGTTATGCGTTATGCGTTATGCGTTATGAGTTATGCGTCATGGGTTATGCGTAATGCGTTATGCGTTATCGGCTTTGCGTTATGCGTTATGGGTTATGCGTTATCCGTTATTTATTATGCGTTATGCATTATGCGTAATGCGTAATGCGGTATGGGTTATGCGTTGTGCGTTATCCGTTATCCGTTATGCGTTATGCGTTATGCGTTATGCGTTTTGCGTTATGCGTTATGCGTTATGAGTTATGCGTTATGCGTTATGCGATATGCGCTATGTGTTATGCGTTATGCGTTATCGGCTTTGCGTTATGCGTTATGGGTTATGCGTTATCCGTTATGGATTATGCGTTATGCATTATGCGTAATGCGTAATGCGGTATGGGTTATGCGTTGTGCGTTATCCGTTATCCGTTATCCGTTATGCGTTATGCGTTTTGCGTTTTGCGTTATGCGTTATGCGTTATGCGTTATGCGTTATAGGTTATGCGTCATGCGTTATGCGTTATGCGTTATGCGTTATGCGTTATGCGTTATGCGTTATGCGTTATGCGTTATGCGTTATGCGTTATGCGTTATGCGTTATGCGTTATGCGTTATGCGTTATGCGTTATGCGTTATGCGTTATGCGTTATGCGTTATGCGTTATGCGTTATGCGTTATGCGTTATGCGTTATGCGTTATGCGTTATGCGTTATGGGTTATGGGTTATGGGTTATGCGTTATGCGTTATGCGTTATGCGTAATGCGGTATGGGTTGTGCGTGTTGCGTTATCCGTTATCCGTTATGCGTTATGCGTTATGCGTAATGCGTTATGCGTTATGCGTTATGCGTTATGAGTTATGCGGCATGGGTTATGCGTAATGCGTTATGCGTTATGCGTTATGCGTTATGCGTTATGCGTTATGCGTTATGCGTTATGCGTTATGTGTTTTGCGTTATGTGTTATGCGTTATGGGTAATGCGTCATGCGTTATGCGTTATGGGTTATGCGTTATGCGTTATGCGTGATGCGTTATGGATTATGCGTAATGCATTATAAGTTATGCGTTATGCGTTATGCGTTATCGGCTTTGCGTTATGCGTCATGCGTTATGGGTTATGCGTTATCCTTTATGGATTATGCGTTATGCGTTATGCGTTATGCGCTATGCGTTATGCGTTATGCGTTATGCGTTATGCGTTATGCGTTATGCGTTATGCGTTATGCGTTATGCGTTATGCGTTAACGGCTTTGCGTTATGCGTCATGCGCGATGGGTTATGCGTTATCCGCTATGGATTATGCGTAATGCATTATAAGTTATGCGTTATGCGTTTTGCGTTATGCGTTATGCGTTATGCGTTATGCGTTATGCGTTATGCGTTATGCGTTATGCGTTATGCGTTATACGTTATGCGTTATGCGTTATGCGTTATGCGTTATGCGTTATGCGTTATGCGTTATGCGTTATGCGTTATGCGTTATGCGTTATGCGTTATGCGTTATGCGTTATGCGTTATGCGTTATGCGTTATGCGTTATGCGTTATGCGTTATGCGTTATGCGTTATGCGTTATGCGTTATGCGTTATGCGTTATGCGTTATGCGTTATGCGTTATGCGTTATGCGTTATGCGTAATGCGGTATGGGTTGTGCGTTGTGCGTTATCCGTTATCCGTTATGCGTTATGCGTTATGGGTTATGGGTTATGCGTTATGCGTTATGCGTTATGCGTGTTGCGTTATCCGTTATCCGTTATGCGTTATGCGTTCTGCGTAAAGCGTTATGCGTTATGCGTTATGCGTTATGAGTTATGCGGCATGGGTTATGCGTAATGCGTTATGCGTTATGCGTTATGCGTTATGCGTTATGCGTTATGCGTTATGCGTTATGCGTCATGCGTTATGCGTTATGCGTTATGCGTTATGCGTTATGCGTTATGCGTTATGCGTTATGCGTTATGCGTTATGCGTTATGCGTTATGCGTTATGCGTTATGCGTAATGCGGTATGGGTTGTGCGTTGTGCGTTATCCGTTATCCGTTATGCGTTATGCGTTATGGGTTATGGGTTATGCGTTATGCGTTATTCGTTATGCGTAATGCGGTATGGGTTGTGCGTGTTGCGTTATCCGTTATCCGTTATGCGTTATGCGTTCTGCGTAAAGCGTTATGCGTTATGCGTTATGCGTTATGAGTTATGCGGCATGGGTTATGCGTAATGCGTTATGCGTTATGCGTTATGCGTTATGCGTTATGCGTTATGCGTTATGCGTCATGCGTTATGCGTTATGCGTTATGCGTTATGCGTTTTGCGTTATGCGTTATGCGTTATGCGTTATGCGTTATGCGTTATGCGTTATGCGTTATGCGTTATGCGTTATGCGTTATGCGTTATGCGTTATGCGTTATGCGTTATGCGTTATGCGTTATGCGTTATGCGTTATGCGTTATGCGTTATGGGTTATGGGTTATGCGTTATGCGTTATGCGTTATGTGTTTTGCGTTATGTGTTATGCGTTATGGGTAATGCGTCATGCGTTATGCGTTATGGGTTATGCGTTATGCGTTATGCGTGATGCGTTATGCGTTATGCGTTATGCGGTATGCGTTATGCGTTATGCGTTATGCGTTATGCGTTATGCGTTATGCGTTATGCGTTATGGATTATGCGTAATGCATTATAAGTTATGCGTTATGCGTTATGCGTTATCGGCTTTGCGTTATGCGTCATGCGTTATGGGTTATGCGTTATCCTTTATGGATTATGCGTTATGCGTTATGCGTTATGCGTTATGCGTTATGCGTTATGCGTTATGCGTTATGCGTTAACGGTTTTGCGTTATGCGTCATGCGCGATGGGTTATGCGTTATCCGCTATGGATTATGCGTAATGCATTATAAGTTATGCGTTATGCGTTTTGCGTTATGTGTTATGCGTTATGGGTTATGCGTCATGCGTTATGCGTTATGCGTTATGCGTTATGCGTTTTGCGTTATGCGTTATGCGTTATGCGTTATGCGTTATGCGTTATGCGTTATGCGTTATGCGTTATGCGTTATGCGTTATGCGTTATGCGTTATGCGTTATGCGTTATGCGTTATGCGTTATGCGTTATGGGTTATGGGTTATGCGTTATGCGTTATGCGTTATGCGTAATGCGGTATGGGTTGTGCGTGTTGCGTTATCCGTTATCCGTTATGCGTTATGCGTTATGCGTTATGCGTTATGCGTTATGCGTTATGCGTTATGCGTTATGAGTTATGCGGCATGGGTTATGCGTAATGCGTTATGCGTTATGCGTTATGCGTTATGCGTTATGCGTTATGCGTTATGCGTTATGCGTTATGCGTTATGCGTTATGCGTCATGTGTTTTGCGTTATGTGTTATGCGTTATGGGTAATGCGTCATGCGTTATGCGTTATGGGTTATGCGTTATGCGTTATGCGTGATGCGTGATGCGTTATGCGTTATGCGTTATGCGTTATGCGGTATGCGTTATGCGTTATGCGTTATGCGTTATGCGTTATGCGTTATGCGTTATGCGTTATGCGTTATGCGTTATGCGTTATGCGTTATGGATTATGCGTAATGCATTATAAGTTATGCGTTATGCGTTATGCGTTATCGGCTTTGCGTTATGCGTCATGCGTTATGGGTTATGCGTTATCCTTTATGGATTATGCGTTATGCGTTATGCGTTATGCGTTATGCGTTATGCGTTATGCGTTAACGGCTTTGCGTTATGCGTCATGCGCGATGGGTTATGCGTCATCCGCTATGGATTATGCGTAATGCATTATAAGTTATGCGTTATGCGTTTTGCGTTATGTGTTATGCGTTATGGGTTATGCGTCATGCGTTATGCGTTATGCGTTATGCGTTATGCGTTTTGCGTTATGCGTTATGCGTTATGCGTTATGCGTTATGCGTTATGCGTTATGCGTTATGCGTTATGCGTTATGCGTTATGCGTTATGCGTTATGCGTTATGCGTTATGCGTTATGCGTTATGCGTTATGCGTTATGCGTTATGCGTTATGCGTTATGCGTTATGCGTTATGCGTTATGCGTTATGCGTTATGCGTTATGCGTTATGCGTTATGGGTTATGCGTTATGCGTTATGCGTTATGCGTTATGCGTTATGCGTTATGCGTTATGCGTTATGCGTTATGCGTTATGCGTTATGCGTTATGCGTTATGCGTTATGCGTTATGCGTTATGCGTTATGCGTTATGCGTTATGCGTTATGCGTTATGCGTTATGCGTTATGCGTTATGCGTTATGCGTTATGCGTTATGCGTTATGCGTTATGCGTTATGCGTTATGCGTTATGCGTTATGCGTAATGCGGTATGGGTTGTGCGTTGTGCGTTATCCGTTATCCGTTATGCGTTATGCGTTATGGGTTATGGGTTATGCGTTATGCGTTATGCGTTATGCGTAATGCGGTATGGGTTGTGCGTGTTGCGTTATCCGTTATCCGTTATGCGTTATGCGTTATGCGTAATGCGTTATGCGTTATGCGTTATGCGTTATGAGTTATGCGGCATGGGTTATGCGTAATGCGTTATGCGTTATGCGTTATGCGTTATGCGTTATGCGTTATGCGTTATGCGTTATGCGTTATGTGTTTTGCGTTATGTGTTATGCGTTATGGGTAATGCGTCATGCGTTATGCGTTATGGGTTATGCGTTATGCGTTATGCGTGATGCGTTATGCGTTATGCGTTATGCGTTATGCGTTATGCGTTATGCGTTATGCGTTATGCGTTATGCGTTATGCGTTATGCGTTATGCGTTATGCGTTATGCGTTATGCGTTATGCGTTATGCGTTATGCGTTATGCGTTATGCGTTATGCGTTATGCGTTATGCGTTATGCGTTATGCGTTATGCGTTATGCGTAATGCGGTATGGGTTGTGCGTTGTGCGTTATCCGTTATCCGTTATGCGTTATGCGTTATGGGTTATGGGTTATGCGTTATGCGTTATGCGTTATGCGTAATGCGGTATGGGTTGTGCGTGTTGCGTTATCCGTTATCCGTTATGCGTTATGCGTTATGCGTTATGCGTTATGCGTTATGCGTTATGCGTTATGCGTTATGGATTATGCGTAATGCATTATAAGTTATGCGTTACGCGTTATGCGTTATCGGCTTTGCGTTATGCGTCATGCGTTATGGGTTATGCGTTATCCTTTATGGATTATGCGTTATGCGTTATGCGTTATGCGTTATGCGTTATGCGTTAACGGCTTTGCGTTATGCGTCATGCGCGATGGGTTATGCGTTATCCGCTATGGATTATGCGTAATGCATTATAAGTTATGCGTTATGCGTTTTGCGTTATGTGTTATGCGTTATGGGTTATGCGTCATGCGTTATGCGTTATGCGTTATGCGTTATGCGTTTTGCGTTATGCGTTATGCGTTATGCGTCATGCGTTATGCGTTATGCGTTATGCGTTATGCGTTATGCGTTATGCGTTATGCGTTATGCGTTATGCGTTATGCGTTATGCGTTATGCGTTATGCGTTATGCGTTATGCGTTATGCGTTATGCGTTATGCGTTATGCGTTATGCGTTATGCGTTATGCGTTATGCGTTATGCGTTATGCGTTATGCGTTATGCGTTATGCGTTATGCGTTATGCGTTATGCGTTATGCGTTATGCGTTATGCGTTATGCGTTATGCGTTATGCGTTATGCGTTATGCGTTATGCGTTATGCGTTATGCGTTATGCGTTATGCGTTATGCGTTATGCGTAATGCGGTATGGGTTGTGCGTTGTGCGTTATCCGTTATCCGTTATCCGTTATGCGTTATGCGTTATGCGTTATGCGTAATGCGTTATCGGCATTGAGTTATGCGTTATGGGTTATGCGTTATGGGTTATGCGTTATCCGTTATGGATTATGCGTTATGCATTATGCGTAATGCGTAATGCGGTATGGGTTGTGCGTTGTGCGTTATCCGTTATGCGTTATGCGTTATGCGTTATGCGTTATGCGTAATGCGTTATGCGTTATGCGTTATGCGTTATGCGTTATGCGTTATGCGTTATGCGTTATGCGTAATGCGGTATGCGTTATGCGTTATGCGTTATGCGTTATGCGTTATGAGTTATGCGTCATGGGTTATGCGTAATGCGTTATGAGTTATGCGTTATGCGTTATGCGATATGCGCTATGTGTTATGCGTTATGCGTTATCGGCTTTGCGTTATGCGTTATGGGTTATGCGTTATCCGTTATTTATTATGCGTTATGCATTATGCGTAATGCGTAATGCGGTATGGGTTATGCGTTGTGCGTTATCCGTTATCCGTTATGCGTTATGCGTTATGCGTTATGCGTTTTGCGTTATGCGTTATGCGTTATGAGTTATGCGTTATGCGTTATGCGATATGCGCTATGTGTTAAGCGTTATGCGTTATCGGCTTTGCGTTATGCGTTATGGGTTATGCGTTATCCGTTATGGATTATGCGTTATGCATTATGCGTAATGCGTAATGCGCTATGGGTTATGCGTTGTGCGTTATCCGTTATCCGTTATGCGTTATGCGTTATGCGTTTTGCGTTATGCGTTATGCGTTATGCGATATAGGTTATGCGTCATGCGTTATGCGTTATGCGTTATGCGTTATGTGTTATGCGTTATGCGTTATGCGTTATGCGTTATGCGTTATGCGTTATGCGTTATGCGTTATGCGTTATGCGTTATGCGTTATGCGTTATGCGTTATGCGTTATGCGTTATGCGTTATGCGTTATGCGTTATGCGTTATGCGTTATGCGTTATGCGTTATGCGTTATGCGTTATGCGTTATGCGTTATGCGTTATGCGTTATGCGTTATGCGTTATGCGTTATGCGTTATGCGTTATGCGTTATGCGTTATGCGTTATGCGTTATGCGTTATGCGTTATGCGTTATGCGTTATGCGTTATGCGTTATGCGTTATGCGTTATGCGTTATGCGTTATGCGTTATGCGTTATGCGTTATGCGTTATGCGTTATGCGTTATGCGTTATGCGTTATGCGTTATGCGTTATGCGTTATGCGTTATGCGTTATGCGTTATGCGTTATGCGTTATGGGCTATGCGTTAATTCCTTATGGTTTATACGTTATGCGTTATGCGCTATGAGTTTTGCGTTACGCGTTAAGCGTTATGCGTTATGCGTTATGGGCTATGCGTTATGCGTCATGCGTTATGCGCTATGCGCTATGCGTTATGCGTTATGCGTTATGCGTTATGCGTTATGCGTTATGCGTTATGCGTTATGCGTTATGCGTTATGCGTCATGCGTTATGCGTTATGCGTTATGCGTTATGCGTTATGCGTCATGCGCTATGGGTTATGCGTTATCCGCTATGGATTATGCGTAATGCATTATAAGTTATGCGTTATGCGTTTTGCGTTATGTGTTATGCGTTATGGGTTATGCGTCATGCGTTATGCGTTATGCGTTATGCGTTATGCGTTTTGCGTTATGCGTTATGCGTTATGCGTTATGCGTTATGCGTTATGCGTTATGCGTTATGCGTTATGCGTTATGCGTTATACGTTATGCGTTATGCGTTATGCGTTATGCGTTATGCGTTATGCGTTATGCGTTATGCGTTATGCGTTATGCGTTATGCGTTATGCGTTATGCGTTATGCGTTATGCGTTATGCGTTATGCGTTATGCGTTATGCGTTATGCGTAATGCGGTATGGGTTGTGCGTTGTGCGTTATCCGTTATCCGTTACGCGTTATGCGTTATGCGTTATGCGTAATGCGTTATCGGCATTGAGTTATGCGTTATGGGTTATGCGTTATGGGTTATGCGTTATCCGTTATGGATTATGCGTTATGCATTATGCGTAATGCGTAATGCGGTATGGGTTGTGCGTTGTGCGTTATCCGTTATGCGTTATGCGTTATGCGTTATGCGTTATGCGTAATGCGTTATGCGTTATGCGTTATGCGTTATGCGTTATGCGTTATGCGTAATGCGGTGTGCGTTATGCGTTATGCGTTATGCGTTATGCGTTATGAGTTATGCGTCATGGGTTATGCGTAATGCGTTATGCGTTATGAGTTATGCGTTATGCGTTATGCGATATGCGCTATGTGTTATGCGTTATGCGTTATCGGCTTTGCGTTATGCGTTATGGGTTATGCGTTATCCGTTATTTATTATGCGTTATGCATTATCCGTTATGCGTTATGCGGTATGGGTTATGCGTTTTGGGTTATGCGTTATGCGTTATGAGTTATGCGTTATGCGTTATGCGATATGCGCTATGTGTTATGCGTTATGCGTTATCGGCTTTGCGTTATGCGTTATGGGTTATGCGTTATCCGTTATCGATTATGCGTTATGCATTATGCGTAATGCGTATTGCGGTATGGGTTATGCGTTGTGCGTTATCCGTTATCCGTTATGCGTTATGCGTTTTGCGTTTTGCGTTATGCGTTATGCGTTATGCGTTATGCGTTATAGGTTATGCGTCATGCGTTATGCGTTATGCGTTATGCGTTATGCGTTATGCGTTATGCGTTATGCGTTATGCGTTATGCGTTATGCGTTATGTGTTATGCGTTATGCGTTATGCGTTATGCGTTATGCGTTATGCGTTATGCGTTATGCGTTATGCGTTATGCGTTATGCGTTATGCGTTATGCGTTATGCGTTATGCGTTATGCGTTATGCGTTATGCGTTATGCGTTATCCGTTATGCGTTATGCGTTATGCGTTATGCGTTATGCGTTATGCGTTATGCGTTATGCGTTATGCGTTATGCGTTATGCGTTATGCGTTATGCGTTATGCGTTATGCGTTATGCGTTATGCGTTATGCGTTATGCGTTATGCGTTATGCGTTATGCGTAATGCGGTATGGGTTGTGCGTTGTGCGTTATCCGTTATCCGTTATGCGTTATGCGTTATGCGTTATGCGTAATGCGTTATCGGCATTGAGTTATGCGTTATGGGTTATGCGTTATCCGTTATGGATTATGCGTTATGCATTATGCGTAATGCGTAATGCGGTATGGGTTGTGCGTTGTGCGTTATCCGTTATGCGTTATGCGTTATGCGTTATGCGTTATGCGTAATGCGTTATGCGTTAAGCGTTATGCGTTATGCGTTATGCGTAATGCGGTATGGGTTGTGCGTTGTGCGTTATCCGTTATGCGTTATGCGTTATGCGTTATGCGTTATGCGTAATGCGTTATGCGTTATGCGTTATGCGTTATGCGTTATGCGTAATGCGGTGTGCGTTATGCGTTATGCGTTATGCGTTATGCGTTATGCGTTATGAGTTATGCGTCATGGGTTATGCGTAATGCGTTATGCGTTATGAGTTATGCGTTATGCGTTATGCGATATGCGCTATGTGTTATGCGTTATGCGTTATCGGCTTTGCGTTATGCGTTATGGGTTATGCGTTATCCGTTATTTATTATGCGTAATGCGTAATGCGGTATGGGTTATGCGTTGTGCGTTATCCGTTATCCGTTATGCGTTATGCGTTATGGGCTATGCGTTATGCGTCATGCGTTATGCGCTATGCGCTATGCGTTATGCGTTATGCGTTATGCGTTATGCGCTATGCGTTATGCGTTATGCGTTATGCGTTATGCGTTATGCGTTATGCGTTATGCGTTATGCGTTATGCGTTATGCGTTATGCGTTATGCGTTATGCGTTATGCGTTATGCGTCATGCGCTATGGGTTATGCGTTATCCGCTATGGATTATGCGTAATGCATTATAAGTTATGCGTTATGCGTTTTGCGTTATGTGTTATGCGTTATGGGTTATGCGTCATGCGTTATGCGTTATGCGTTATGCGTTATGCGTTTTGCGTTATGCGTTATGCGTTATGCGTTATGCGTTATGCGTTATGCGTTATGCGTTATGCGTTATACGTTATGCGTTATGCGTTATGCGTTATGCGTTATGCGTTATGCGTTATGCGTTATGCGTTATGCGTTATGCGTTATGCGTTATGCGTTATGCGTTATGCGTTATGCGTTATGCGTTATGCGTTATGCGTTATGCGTTATGCGTTATGCGTTATGCGTTATGCGTTATGCGTTATGCGTTATGCGTTATGCGTTATGCGTTATGCGTTATGCGTTATGCGTTATGCGTTATGCGTTATGCGTTATGCGTTATGCGTTATGCGTTATGCGTTATGCGTTATGCGTTATGCGTTATGCGTTATGCGTTATGCGTTATGCGTTATGCGTTATGCGTTATGCGTTATGCGTTATGCGTTATGCGTTATGCGTTATGCGTTATGCGTTATGCGTTATGCGTTATGCGTTATGCGTTATGCGTTATGCGTTATGCGTTATGCGTTATGCGTTATGCGTTATGCGTTATGCGTTATGCGTTATGCGTTATGCGTTATGCGTTATGCGTTATGCGTTATGCGTTATGCGTTATGCGTTATGCGTTATGCGTTATGCGTTATGCGTTATGCGTTATGCGTTATGCGTTATGCGTTATGCGTTATGCGTTATGCGTTATGCGTTATGGGTTATGGGTTATGCGTTATGCGTTATGCGTTATGCGTAATGCGGTATGGGTTGTACGTGTTGCGTTATCCGTTATCCCTTATGCGTTATGCGTTATCCGTTATCCCTTATGCGTTATGCGTTATGCGTAATGCGTTATGCGTTATGCGTTATGCGTTATGAGTTATGCGGCATGGGTTATGCGTAATGCGTTATGCGTTATGCGTTATGCGTTATGCGTTATGCGTTATGCGTTATGCGTTATGCGTTATGCGGTATGCGTTATGCGTTATGCGTTATGCGTTATGCGTTATGCGTTATGCGTTATGCGTTATGCGTTATGCGTTATGCGTTATGCGTTATGCGTTATGCGTTATGCGTTATGCGTTATGCGTTATGCGTTATGCGTTATGCGTTATGCGTTATGCGTTATGCGTTATGCGTTATGCGTTATGCGTTATGCGTTATGCGTTATGCGTTATGCGTTATGCGTTATGCGTTATGCGTTATGCGTTATGCGTAATGCGGTATGGGTTGTGCGTGTTGCGTTATCCGTTATCCGTTATGCGTTATGCGTAATGCGTAATGCGTTATGCGTTATGCGTTATGCGTTATGAGTTATGCGGCATGGGTTATGCGTAATGCGTTATGCGTTATGCGTTATGCGTTATGCGTTATGCGTTATGCGTTATGCGTTATGCGTTATGCGTTATGCGTTATGTGTTTTGCGTTATGTGTTATGCGTTATGGGTAATGCGTCATGCGTTATGCGTTATGGGTTATGCGTTATGCGTTATGCGTGATGCGTTATGCGTTATGCGTTATGCGTTATGCGGTATGCGTTATGCGTTATGCGTTATGCGTTATGCGTTATGCGTTATGCGTTATGGATTATGCGTAATGCATTATAAGTTATGCGTTATGCGTTATGCGTTATCGGCTTTGCGTTATGCGTCATGCGTTATGGGTTATGCGTTATCCTTTATGGATTATGCGTTATGCGTTATGCGTTATGCGTTATGCGTTATGCGTTATGCGTTATGCGTTATGCGTTAACGGCTTTGCGTTATGCGTCATGCGCGATGGGTTATGCGTTATCCGCTATGGATTATGCGTAATGCATTATAAGTTATGCGTTATGCGTTTTGCGTTATGTGTTATGCGTTATGGGTTATGCGTCATGCGTTATGCGTTATGCGTTATGCGTTATGCGTTTTGCGTTATGCGTTTTGCGTTATGCGTTATGCGTTATGCGTTATGCGTTATGCGTTATGCGTTATGCGTTATGCGTTATGCGTTATGCGTTATGCGTTATGCGTTATGCGTTATGCGTTATGCGTTATGCGTTATGCGTTATGCGTTATGCGTTATGCGTTATGGGTTATGGGTTATGCGTTATGCGTTATGCGTTATGCGTAATGCGGTATGGGTTGTGCGTGTTGCGTTATCCGTTATGCGTTATGCGTTATGCGTAATGCGTTATGCGTTATGCGTTATGCGTTATGAGTTATGCGGCATGTGTTTTGCGTTATGTGTTATGCGTTATGGGTAATGCGTCATGCGTTATGCGTTATGGGTTATGCGTTATGCGTTATGCGTGATGCGTTATGCGTTATGCGTTATGCGTTATGCGGTATGCGTTATGCGTTATGCGTTATGCGTTATGCGTTATGCGTTATGCGTTATGCGTTATGCGTTATGCGTTATGCGTTATGCGTTATGGATTATGCGTAATGCATTATAGGTTATGCGTTATGCGTTATGCGTTATCGGCTTTGCGTTATGCGTCATGCGTTATGGGTTATGCGTTATCCTTTATGGATTATGCGTTATGCGTTATGCGTTATGCGTTCTGCGTTATGCGTTATGCGTTATGCGTTATGCGTTAACGGCTTTGCGTTATGCGTCATGCGCGATGGGTTATGCGTCATCCGCTATGGATTATGCGTAATGCATTATAAGTTATGCGTTTTGCGTTATGTGTTATGCGTTATGGGTTATGCGTCATGCGTTATGCGTTATGCGTTATGCGTTATGCGTTTTGCGTTATGCGTTATGCGTTATGCGTTATGCGTTATGCGTTATGCGTTATGCGTTATGCGTTATGCGTTATGCGTTATGCGTTATGCGTTATGCGTTATGCGTTATGCGTTATGCGTTATGCGTTATGCGTTATGCGTTATGCGTTATGCGTTATGCGTTATGCGTTATGCGTTATGCGTTATGCGTTATGCGTTATGCGTTATGCGTCATGCGTTATGGGTTATGCGTTATCCTTTATGGATTATGCGTTATGCGTTATGCGTTATGCGTTATGCGTTATGCGTTATGCGTTATGCGTTATGCGTTATGCGTTATGCGTTATGCGTTATGCGTTATGCGTTATGCGTTATGCGTTATGCGTTATGCGTTATGCGTTATGCGTTATGCGTTATGCGTTATGCGTTATGCGTTGTGCGTTATGCGTTATGCGTTATGCGTTATGCGTTATGCGTTATGCGTTATGCGTTATGCGTTATGCGTTATGCGTTATGCGTTATGCGTTATGCGTTATGCGTTATGCGTTATGCGTTATGCGTTATGCGTTATGCGTTATGCGTTATGGGTTATGGGTTATGCGTTATGCGTTATGCGTTATGCGTAATGCGGTATGGGTTGTACGTGTTGCGTTATCCGTTATCCCTTATGCGTTATGCGTAATGCGTTATGCGTTATGCGTTATGCGTTATGAGTTATGCGGCATGGGTTATGCGTAATGCGTTATGCGTTATGCGTTATGCGTTATGCGTTATGCGTTATGCGTTATGCGTTATGCGTTATGCAGTATGCGTTATGCGTTATGCGTTATGCGTTATGCGTTATGCGTTATGCGTTATGCGTTATGCGTTATGCGTTATGCGTTATGCGTTATGCGTTATGCGTTATGCGTTATGCGTTATGCGTTATGCGTTATGCGTTATGCGTTATGCGTTATGCGTTATGCGTTATGCGTTATGCGTTATGCGTTATGCGTTATGCGTTATGCGTTATGCGTTATGCGTTATGCGTTATGCGTTATGTGTTTTGCGTTATGTGTTATGCGTTATGGGTAATGCGTCATGCGTTATGCGTTATGGGTTATGCGTTATGCGTTATGCGTGATGCGTTATGCGTTATGCGTTATGCGTTATGCGGTATGCGTTATGCGTTATGCGTTATGCGTTATGCGTTATGCGTTATGCGTTATGCGTTATGCGTTATGCGTTATGCGTTATGCGTTATGCGTTATCCTTTATGGATTATGCGTTATGCGTTATGCGTTATGCGTTATGCGTTATGCGTTATGCGTTATGCGTTATGCGTTATGCGTTATGCGTTATGCGTTATGCGTTATGCGTTATGCGTTATGCGTTATGCGTTAACGGCTTTGCGTTATGCGTCATGCGCGATGGGTTATGCGTTATCCGCTATGGATTATGCGTAATGCATTATAAGTTATGCGTTATGCGTTTTGCGTTATGTGTTATGCGTTATGGGTTATGCGTCATGCGTTATGCGTTATGCGTTATGCGTTATGCGTTATGCGTTATGCGTTATGCGTTATGCGTTATGCGTTATGCGTTATGCGTTATGCGTTATGCGTTATGGGTTATGGGTTATGCGTTAAGCGTTATGCGTTATGCGTAATGCGGTATGGGTTGTGCGTGTTGCGTTATCCGTTATGCGTTATGCGTTATGCGTAATGCGTTATGCGTTATGCGTTATGCGTTATGAGTTATGCGGCATGTGTTTTGCGTTATGTGTTATGCGTTATGGGTAATGCGTCATGCGTTATGCGTTATGGGTTATGCGTTATGCGTTATGCGTGATGCGTTATGCGTTATGCGTTATGCGTTATGCGGTATGCGTTATGCGTTATGCGTTATGCGTTATGCGTTATGCGTTATGCGTTATGCGTTATGCGTTATGCGTTATGCGTTATGCGTTATGGATTATGCGTAATGCATTATAAGTTATGCGTTATGCGTTATGCGTTATCGGCTTTGCGTTATGCGTCATGCGTTATGGGTTATGCGTTATCCTTTATGGATTATGCGTTATGCGTTATGCGTTATGCGTTATGCGTTATGCGTTATGCGTTATGCGTTATGCGTTAACGGCTTTGCGTTATGCGTCATGCGCGATGGGTTATGCGTCATCCGCTATGGATTATGCGTAATGCATTATAAGTTATGCGTTTTGCGTTATGTGTTATGCGTTATGGGTTATGCGTCATGCGTTATGCGTTATGCGTTATGCGTTATGCGTTTTGCGTTATGCGTTATGCGTTATGCGTTATGCGTTATGCGTTATGCGTTATGCGTTATGCGTTATGCGTTATGCGTTATGCGTTATGCGTTATGCGTTATGCGTTATGCGTTATGCGTTATGCGTTATGCGTTATGCGTTATGCGTTATGCGTTATGCGTTATGCGTTATGCGTTATGCGTTATGCGTTATGCGTTATGCGTTATGCGTTATGCGTTATGGGTAATGCGTCATGCGTTATGCGTTATGGGTTATGCGTTATGCGTTATGCGTGATGCGTGATGCGTTATGCGTTATGCGTTATGCGTTATGCGGTATGCGTTATGCGTTATGCGTTATGCGTTATGCGTTATGCGTTATGCGTTATGGATTATGCGTAATGCATTATAAGTTATGCGTTATGCGTTATGCGTTATCGGCTTTGCGTTATGCGTCATGCGTTATGGGTTATGCGTTATCCTTTATGGATTATGCGTTATGCGTTATGCGTTATGCGTTATGCGTTATGCGTTATGCGTTATGCGTTATGCGTTATGCGTTAACGGCTTTGCGTTATGCGTCATGCGCGATGGGTTATGCGTTATCCGCTATGGATTATGCGTAATGCATTATAAGTTATGCGTTATGCGTTTTGCGTTATGTGTTATGCGTTATGGGTTATGCGTCATGCGTTATGCGTTATGCGTTATGCGTTTTGCGTTTTGCGTTATGCGTTATGCGTTATGCGTTATGAGTTATGCGTTTTGCGTTATGCGATATGCGCTATGTGTTATGCGTTATGCGTTATCGGCTTTGCGTTATGCGTTATGGGTTATGCGTTATCCGTTATTTATTATGCGTAATGCGTAATGCGGTATGGGTTATGCGTTGTGCGTTATCCGTTATCCGTTATGCGTTATGCGTTATGGGCTATGCGTTATGCGTCATGCGTTATGCGCTATGCGCTATGCGTTATGCGTTATGCGTTATGCGTTATGCGCTATGCGTTATGCGTTAT
>NW_027470088.1:0-45853 GCF_051020765.1 Lasioglossum baleicum | reverse complement strand
CCGTGCCATTTCGCATATCTGCATACAAATGCACTGATCTAGCACGCGAAACGGCGATTCCGCACAGAAATTCATTTGTGAAACAAATAATCGTCGAATCTGACATAAGCTCGAATAAATCGAGATCGTGCTTGCCGAATCGGAGTTTTCGTGCCAATTTCGCATATTTGCATGCAAATGCACTGATCTAGCGCGCGAAACAGCGATTCCGCACAGAAATACACTTCTCAAACGAAGAATCGTCGAATCTGACATAAGCTCGAATAAATCGTGTTCGTGCTTGCCGAATCGGAGTTTTCGTGCCAATTTCGCATATTTGCATACAAATGCACTGATCTATCACGCTAAACAGCGATTCCCGCACAGAAATACACTTCTGAAACGAAGAATCGTCGAATCTGACATAAGCTCGAATAAATCGTGATCGTGCTTGCCAAATCGGAGTTGCCGTGCCAATTTCGCATATCTGCATACAAATGCACTGATCTAGCACGCGAAACGGCGATTCCGCACAGAAATTCATTTGTGAAACAAATAATCGTCGAATCTGACATAAGCTCGAATAAATCGTGATCGTGACTGCCGGTGGGAGTTTCTATTCCAATTTCTCATACTTGCATGCAAATGCACTGATCTAGCGCGCGAAACAGCGATTCCGCACAGAAATACACTTCTCAAACGAAGAATCGTCGAATCTGACATAAGCTCGAATAAATCGTGATCGTGCTTGCCGAATCGGAGTTTTCGTGCCAATTTCGCATATTTGCATACAAACGCACTGATCTAGCACGCTAAACAGCGATTCCGCACAGAAATACACTTCTGAAATGAAGAATCGTCGAATCTGACATAAGCTCGAATAAATCGTGATCGTGCTTGCCAAATCGGAGTTGCCGTGCCAATTTCGCATATCTGCATACAAATGCACTGATCTAGCACGCGAACGGCGATACCGCACAGAAATTCATTTGTGAAACAAATAATCGTCGAATCTGACATAAGCTCGAATAAATCGAGATCGTGCTTGCCGAATCGGAGTTTTCGTGCCAATTTCGCATATTTGCATGCAAATGCACTGATCTAGCGCGCGAAACAGCGATTCCGCACAGAAATACACTTCTCAAACGAAGAATCGTCGAATCTGACATAAGCTCGAATAAATCGTGATCGTGCTTGCCGAATCGGAGTTTCGTGCCAATTTCGCATATTTGCATACAAACGCACTGATCTAGCACGCTAAACAGCGTTTCCGCACAGAAATACACTTCTGAAATGAAGAATCGTCGAATCTGACATAAGCTCGAATAAATCGTGATCGTGCTTGCCAAATCGGAGTTGCCGTGCCAATTTCGCATATCTGCATACAAATGCACTGATCTAGCACGCGAAACGGCGATTCCGCACAGAAATTCATTGTGAAACAAATAATCGTCGAATCTGACATAAGCTCGAATAAATCGAGATCGTGCTTGCCGAATCGGACGTTTTCGTGCCAATTTCGCATATTTGCATACAAATGCACTGATCTAGCACGCTAAACAGCAATTCCGTACAGAAATTCATTTGTGAAACGAATAATTGTCGAATCTGACATAGGCTCGAATAAATTGTGATCGTGCTTGCCGGGTCGGAGTTTCAATTCTAATTTCGCATACTTGCATGCAAATGCACTGATATAGCACGCGAAACAGCGATTCCGCACAGAATTATACTTCCTGAAACGAACAATCGTCGAAACTGACATAGGCTCGAAAAATTGTGATCGTGCTTGCCGGGTCGGAGTTTCTATTCCAATTTCGCATACTTGCATGCAAATGCACTGATATAGCACGCGAATCAGCGATTCCGCACAGAAATACACTTCTGAAACGAAGAATCGTCGAATCTGACATAAGCTCGAATAAATCGTGATCGTGCTTGCCGAATCGGAGTTTTCGTGCCAATTTCGCATATTTGCATACAAATGCACTGATCTAGCACGCTAAACAGCGATTCCGCACAGAAATACACTTCTGAAATGAAGAATCGTCGAATCTGACATAAGCTCGATTAAATGGTGATCGTGCTTGCCAAATCGGAGTTGCCGTGCCAATTTCGCATATCTGCATACAAATGCTCTGATCTAGCACGCGAAACGGCGATTCCGCACAGAAATTCATTTGTGAAACAAATAATCGTCGAATCTGACATAAGCTCGAATAAATCGTGATCGTGCTTGCCGAATCGGAGTTTTCGTGCCAATTTCGCATATTTGCATGCAAATGCACTGATCTAGCGCGCGAAACAGCGATTCCGCACAGAAATACACTTCTCAAACGAAGAATCGTCGAATCTGACATAAGCTCGAATAAATCGTGTTCGTGCTTGCCGAATCGGAGTTTTCGTGCCAATTTCGCATATTTGCATACAAATGCACTGATCTAGCACGCGAAACAGCGATTCCGCACAGAAATACACTTCTCAAACGAAGAATCGTCGAATCTGACATAAGCTCGAATAAATCGTGTTCGTGCTTGCCGAATCGGAGTTTTCGTGCCAATTTCGCATATTTGCATACAAATGCACTGATCTAGCACGCTAAACAGCGATTCCGCACAGAAATACACTTCTGAAACGAAGAATCGTCGAATCTGACATAAGCTCGAATAAATCGAGATCGTGCTTGCCGAATCGGAGTTTTCGTGCCAATTTCGCATATTTGCATGCAAATGCACTGATCTAGCGCGCGAAACAGCGATTCCGCACAGAAATACACTTCTCAAACGAAGAATCGTCGAATCTGACATAAGCTCGAATAAATCGTGTTCGTGCTTGCCGAATCGGAGTTTCGTGCCAATTTCGCATATTTGCATACAAATGCACTGATCTAGCACGCTAAACAGCGATTCCGCACAGAAATACACTTCTGAAACGAAGAATCGTCGAATCTGACATAAGCTCGAATAAATCGTGATCGTGCTTGCCAAATCGGAGTTGCCGTGCCAATTTCGCATATCTGCATACAAATGCACTGATCTAGCACGCGAAACGGCGATTCCGCACAGAAATTCATTTGTGAAACAAATAATCGTCGAATCTGACATAAGCTCGAATAAATCGTGATCGTGCTTGCCGAATCGGAGTTTTCGTGCCAATTTCGCATATTTGCATGCAAATGCACTGATCTAGCGCGCGAAACAGCGATTCGCACAGAAATACACTTCTCAAACGAAGAATCGTCGAATCTGACATAAGCTCGAATAAATCGTGTTCGTGCTTGCCGAATCGGGAGTTTTCGTGCCAATTTCGCATATTTGCATACAAATGCACTGATCTATCACGCTAAACAGCGATTCCGCACAGAAATACACTCTGAAACGAAGAATCGTCGAATCTGACATAAGCTCGAATAAATCGTGATCGTGCTTGCCAAATCGGAGTTGCCGTGCCAATTTCGCATATCTGCATACAAATGCACTGATCTAGCACGCGAAACGGCGATTCCGCACAGAAATTCATTTGTGAAACAAATAATCGTCGAATCTGACATAAGCTCGAATAAATCGTGATCGTGACTGCCGGTGGGAGTTTCTATTCCAATTTCTCATACTTGCATGCAAATGCACTGATCTAGCGCGCGAAACAGCGATTCCGCACAGAAATACACTTCTGAATGAAGAATCGTCGAATCTGACATAAGCTCGAATAAATCGTGATCGTGCTTGCCAAATCGGAGTTGCCGTGCCAATTTCGCATATCTGCATACAAATGCACTGATCTAGCACGAGAAACGGCGATTCCGCAAAGAAATTCATTTGTGAAACAAATAATCGTCGAATCTGACATAAGCTCGAATAAATCGAGATCGTGCTTGCCGAATCGGAGTTTTCGTGCCAATTTCGCATATTTGCATGCAAATGCACTGATCTAGCGCGCGAAACAGCGATTCCGCACAGAAATACACTTCTCAAACGAAGAATCGTCGAATCTGACATAAGCTCGAAATAAATCGTGATCGTGCTTGCCGAATCGGAGTTTTCGTGCCAATTTCGCATATTTGCATACAAACGCACTGATCTAGCACGCTAAACAGCGATTCCGCACAGAAATACACTTCTGAAATGAAGAATCGTCGAATCTGACATAAGCTCGAATAAATCGTGATCGTGCTTGCCAAATCGGAGTTGCCGTGCCAATTTCGCATATCTGCATACAAATGCACTGATCTAGCACGCGAAACGGCGATTCCGCACAGAAATTCATTTGTGAAACAAATAATCGTCGAATCTGACATAAGCTCGAATAAATCGAGATCGTGCTTGCCGAATCGGAGTTTTCGTGCCAATTTCGCATATTTGCATGCAAATGCACTGATCTAGCGCGCGAAACAGCGATTCGCACAGAAATACACTTCTCAAACGAAGAATCGTCGAATCTGACATAAGCTCGAATAAATCGTGTTCGTGCTTGCCGAATCGGAGTTTTCGTGCCAATTTCGCATATTTGCATACAAATGCACTGATCTATCACGCTAAACAGCGATTCCGCACAGAAATACACTTCTGAAACGAAGAATCGTCGAATCTGACATAAGCTCGAATAAATCGTGATCGTGCTTGCCAAATCGGAGTTGCCGTGCCAATTTCGCATATCTGCATACAAATGCACTGATCTAGCACGCGAAACGGCGATTCCGCACAGAAATTCATTTGTGAAACAAATAATCGTCGAATCTGACATAAGCTCGAATAAATCGTGATCGTGACTGCCGGGTGGGAGTTTCTATTCCAATTTCTCATACTTGCATGCAAATGCACTGATCTAGCGCGCGAAACAGCGATTCCGCACAGAAATACACTTCTCAAACGAAGAATCGTCGAATCTGACATAAGCTCGAATAAATCGTGATCGTGCTTGCCGAATCGGAGTTTTCGTGCCAATTTCGCATATTTGCATACAAACGCACTGATCTAGCACGCTAAACAGCGATTCCGCACAGAAATACACTTCTGAAATGAAGAATCGTCGAATCTGACATAAGCTCGATTAAATGGTGATCGTGCTTGCCAAATCGGAGTTGCCGTGCCAATTTCGCATATCTGCATACAAATGCTCTGATCTAGCACGCGAAACGGCGATTCCGCACAGAAATTCATTTGTGAAACAAATAATCGTCGAATCTGACATAAGCTCGAATAAATCGTGATCGTGCTTGCCGAATCGGAGTTTTCGTGCCATTTCGCATATTTGCATGCAAATGCACTGATCTAGCGCGCGAAACAGCGATTCCGCACAGAAATACACTTCTCAAACGAAGAATCGTCGAATCTGACATAAGCTCGAATAAATCGTGTTCGTGCTTGCCGAATCGGAGTTTTCGTGCCAATTTCGCATATTTGCATACAAATGCACTGATCTAGCACGCGAAACAGCGATTCCGCACAGAAATACACTTCTCAAACGAAGAATCGTCGAATCTGACATAAGCTCGAATAAATCGTGTTCGTGCTTGCCGAATCGGAGTTTTCGTGCCAATTTCGCATATTTGCATACAAATGCACTGATCTAGCACGCTAAACAGCGATTCCGCACAGAAATACACTTCTGAAACGAAGAATCGTCGAATCTGACATAAGCTCGAATAAATCGAGATCGTGCTTGCCGGAATCGGAGTTTTCGTGCCAATTTCGCATATTTGCATGCAAATGCACTGATCTAGCGCGCGAAACAGCGATTCCGCACAGAAATACACTTCTCAAACGAAGAATCGTCGAATCTGACATAAGCTCGAATAAATCGTGTTCGTGCTTGCCGAATCGGAGTTTTCGTGCCAATTTCGCATATTTGCATACAATGCACTGATCTAGCACGCTAAACAGCGATTCCGCACAGAAATACACTTCTGAAACGAAGAATCGTCGAATCTGACATAAGCTCGAATAAATCGTGATCGTGCTTGCCAAATCGGAGTTGCCGTGCCAATTTCGCATATCTGCATACAAATGCACTGATCTAGCACGCGAAACGGCGGATTCCGCACAGAAATTCATTTGTGAAACAAATAATCGTCGAATCTGACATAAGCTCGAATAAATCGTGATCGTGCTTGCGAATCGGAGTTTTCGTGCCAATTTCGCATATTTGCATGCAAATGCACTGATCTAGCGCGCGAAACAGCGATTCCGCACAGAAATACACTTCTCAAACGAAGAATCGTCGAATCTGACATAAGCTCGAATAAATCGTGTTCGTGCTTGCCGAATCGGAGTTTTCGTGCCAATTTCGCATATTTGCATACAAATGCACTGATCTATCACGCTAAACAGCGATTCCGCACAGAAATACACTTCTGAAACGAAGAATCGTCGATCTGACATAAGCTCGAATAAATCGTGATCGTGCTTGCAAATCGGAGTTGCCGTGCCAATTTCGCATATCTGCATACAAATGCACTGATCTAGCACGCGAAACGGCGATTCCGCACAGAAATTCATTTGTGAAACAAATAATCGTCGAATCTGACATAAGCTCGAATAAATCGTGATCGTGACTGCCGGGTGGGAGTTTCTATTCCAATTTCTCATACTTGCATGCAAATGCACTGATCTAGCGCGCGAAACAGCGATTCCGCACAGAAATACACTTCTGAAATGAAGAATCGTCGAATCTGACATAAGCTCGAATAAATCGTGATCGTGCTTGCCAAATCGGAGTTGCCGTGCCAATTTCGCATATCTGCATACAAATGCACTGATCTAGCACGCGAAACGGCGATTCCGTACAGAAATTCATTTGTGAAACAAATAATCGTCGAATCTGACATAAGCTCGAATAAATCGAGATCGTGCTTGCCGAATCGGAGTTTTCGTGCCAATTTCGCATATTTGCATGCAAATGCACTGATCTAGCGCGCGAAACAGCGATTCCGCACAGAAATACACTTCTCAAACGAAGAATCGTCGAATCTGACATAAGCTCGAATAAATCGTGATCGTGCTTGCGAATCGGAGTTTTCGTGCCAATTTCGCATATTTGCATACAAACGCACTGATCTAGCACGCTAAACAGCGATTCCGCACAGAAATACACTTCTGAAATGAAGAATCGTCGAATCTGACATAAGCTCGAATAAATCGTGATCGTGCTTGCCAAATCGGAGTTGCCGTGCCAATTTCGCATATCTGCATACAATGCACTGATCTAGCACGCGAAACGGCGATTCCGCACAGAAATTCATTTGTGAAACAAATAATCGTCGAATCTGACATAAGCTCGAATAAATCGAGATCGTGCTTGCCGAATCGGAGTTTTCGTGCCAATTTCGCATATTTGCATGCAAATGCACTGATCTAGCGCGCGAAACAGCGATTCCGCACAGAAATACACTTCTCAAACGAAGAATCGTCGAATCTGACATAAGCTCGATAAATCGTGTTCGTGCTTGCCGAATCGGAGTTTTCGTGCCAATTTCGCATATTTGCATACAAATGCACTGATCTATCACGCTAAACAGCGATTCCGCACAGAAATACACTTCTGAACGAAGAATCGTCGAATCTGACATAAGCTCGAATAAATCGTGATCGTGCTTGCCAAATCGGAGTTGCCGTGCCAATTTCGCATATCTGCATACAAATGCACTGATCTAGCACGCGAAACGGCGATTCCGCACAGAAATTCATTTGTGAAACAAATAATCGTCGAATCTGACATAAGCTCGAATAAATCGTGATCGTGACTGCCGGGTGGGAGTTTCTATTCCAATTTCTCATACTTGCATGCAAATGCACTGATCTAGCGCGCGAAACAGCGATTCCGCACAGAAATACACTTCTCAAACGAAGAATCGTCGAATCTGACATAAGCTCGAATAAATCGTGATCGTGCTTGCCGAATCGGAGTTTTCGTGCCAATTTCGCATATTTGCATACAAACGCACTGATCTAGCACGCTAAACAGCGATTCGCACAGAAATACACTTCTGAATGAAGAATCGTCGAATCTGACATAAGCTCGAATAAATCGTGATCGTGCTTGCCAAATCGGAGTTGCCGTGCCAATTTCGCATATCTGCATACAAATGCACTGATCTAGCACGCGAAACGGCGATTCCGCACAGAAATTCATTTGTGAAACAAATAATCGTCGAATCTGACATAAGCTCGAATAAATCGAGATCGTGCTTGCCGAATCGGAGTTTTCGTGCCAATTTCGCATATTTGCATGCAAATGCACTGATCTAGCGCGCGAAACAGCGATTCCGCACAGAAATACACTTCTCAAACGAAGAATCGTCGAATCTGACATAAGCTCGAATAAATCGTGATCGTGCTTGCCGAATCGGAGTTTCGTGCCAATTTCGCATATTTGCATACAAACGCACTGATCTAGCACGCTAAACAGCGTTTCCGCACAGAAATACACTTCTGAAATGAAGAATCGTCGAATCTGACATAAGCTCGAATAAATCGTGATCGTGCTTGCCAAATCGGAGTTGCCGTGCCAATTTCGCATATCTGCATACAAATGCACTGATCTAGCACGCGAAACGGCGATTCCGCACAGAAATTCATTTGTGAAACAAATAATCGTCGAATCTGACATAAGCTCGAATAAATCGAGATCGTGCTTGCCGAATCGGAGTTTTCGTGCCAATTTCGCATATTTGCATGCAAATGCACTGATCTAGCGCGCGAAACAGCGATTCCGCACAGAAATACACTTCTCAAACGAAGAATCGTCGAATCTGACATAAGCTCGAATAAATCGTGTTCGTGCTTGCCGAATCGGAGTTTTCGTGCCAATTTCGCATATTTGCATACAAATGCACTGATCTAGCACGCTAAACAGCGATTCCGCACAGAAATTCATTTGTGAAACAAATAATCGTCGAATCTGACATAAGCTCGAATAAATCCTGATCGTGCTTGCCGAATCGGAGTTTTCGTGCCAATTTCGCATATTTGCATGCAAATGCACTGATCTAGCGCGCGAAAAAGCGATTCCGCACAGAAATACACTTCTCAAACGAAGAATCGTCGAATCTGACATAAGCTCGAATAAATCGTGGTCGTGTTTGCCGAATCGGAGTTTCCGTACCAATTTCGCATATTTGCATACAAATGCACTGATCTAGCACGCTAAACAGCATTCCGTACAGAAATTCATTTGTGAAACGAATAATTGTCGAATCTGACATAGGCTCGAATAAATTGTGATCGTGCTTGCCGGGTCGGAGTTTCAATTCTAATTTCGCATACTTGCATGCAAATGCACTGATATAGCACGCGAAACAGCGATTCCGCACAGAATTATACTTCTGAAACGAAGAATCGTCGAAACTGACATAGGCTCGAAAAATTGTGATCGTGCTTGCCGGGTCGGAGTTTCTATTCCAATTTCGCATACTTGCATGCAAATGCACTGATATAGCACGCGAAACAGCGATTCCGCACAGAAATACACTTCTGAAACGAAGAATCGTCGAATCTGACATAAGCTCGAATAAATCGTGATCGTGCTTGCCGAATCGGAGTTTTCGTGCCAATTTCGCATATTTGCATACAAATGCACTGATCTAGCACGCTAAACGGCGATTCCGCACAGAAATTCATTTGTGAAACAAGTAATCGTCGAATCTGACATAAGCTCGAATAAATCGTGATCGTGCTTGCCGAATCGGAGTTTTCGTGCCAATTTCGCATATTTGCATGCAAATGCACTGATCTAGCGCGCGAAACAGCGATTCCGCACAGAAATACACTTCTCAAACGAAGAATCGTCGAATCTGACATAAGCTCGAATAAATCGTGATCGTGCTTGCCAAATCGGAGTTGCCGTGCCAATTTCGCATATCTGCATACAAATGCACTGATCTAGCACGCGAAACGGCGATTCCGCACAGAAATTCATATGTGAAACAAATATCGTCGAATCTGACATAAGCTCGAATAAATCGAGATCGTGCTTGCCGAATCGGAGTTTTCGTGCCAATTTCGCATATTTGCATACAAATGCACTGATCTAGCACGCTAAACAGCAATTCCGTACAGAAATTCATTTGTGAAACGAATAATTGTCGAATCTGACATAGGCTCGAATAAATTGTGATCGTGCTTGCCGGGTCGGAGTTTCAATTCTAATTCGCATACTTGCATGCAAATGCACTGATATAGCACGCGAAACAGCGATTCCGCACAGAATTATACTTCTGAAACGAACAATCGTCGAAACTGACATAGGCTCGAAAATTGTGATCGTGCTTGCCGGGTCGGAGTTTCTATTCCAATTTCGCATACTTGCATGCAAATGCACTGATATAGCACGCGAATCAGCGATTCCGCACAGAAATACACTTCTGAAACGAAGAATCGTCGAATCTGACATAAGCTCGAATAAATCGTGATCGTGCTTGCCGAATCGGAGTTTTTCGTGCCAATTTCGCATATTTGCATACAAATGCACTGATCTAGCACGCTAAACAGCGATTCCGCACAGAAATACACTTCTGAAATGAAGAATCGTCGAATCTGACATAAGCTCGATTAAATGGTGATCGTGCTTGCCAAATCGGAGTTGCCGTGCCAATTTCGCATATCTGCATACAAATGCTCTGATCTAGCACGCGAAACGGCGATTCCGCACAGAAATTCATTTGTGAAACAAATAATCGTCGAATCTGACATAAGCTCGAATAAATCGTGATCGTGCTTGCCGAATCGGAGTTTTCGTGCCAATTTCGCATATTTGCATGCAAATGCACTGATCTAGCGCGCGAAACAGCGATTCCGCACAGAAATACACTTCTCAAACGAAGAATCGTCGAATCTGACATAAGCTCGAATAAATCGTGTTCGTGCTTGCCGAATCGGAGTTTTCGTGCCAATTTCGCATATTTGCATACAAATGCACTGATCTAGCACGCTAAACAGCGATTCCGCACAGAAATACACTTCTGAAACGAAGAATCGTCGAATCTGACATAAGCTCGAATAAATCGTGATCGTGATCGTGCTTGCCAAATCGGAGTTGCCGTGCCAATTTCGCATATCTGCATACAAATGCACTGATCTAGCACGCGAAACGGCGATTCCGCACAGAAATTCATTTGTGAAACAAATAATCGTCGAATCTGACATAAGCTCGAATAAATCGAGATCGTGCTTGCCGAATCGGAGTTTTCGTGCCAATTTCGCATATTTGCATGCAAATGCACTGATCTAGCGCGCGAAACAGCGATTCCGCACAGAAATACACTTCTCAAACGAAGAATCGTCGAATCTGACATAAGCTCGAATAAATCGTGTTCGTGCTTGCCGAATCGGAGTTTTCGTGCCAATTTCGCATATTTGCATACAAATGCACTGATCTAGCACGCTAAACAGCGATTCCGCTCTGAAATACACTTCTGAAACGGAGAATCGTCGAATCTGACATAAGCTCGAATAAATCGTGATCGTGCTTGCCAAATCGGAGTTGCCGTGCCAATTTCGCATATCTGCATACAAATGCACTGATCTAGCACGCGAAACGGCGATTCCGCACAGAAATTCATTTGTGAAACAAATAATCGTCGAATCTGACATAAGCTCGAATAAATCGAGATCGTGCTTGCCGAATCGGAGTTTTCGTGCCAATTTCGCATATTTGCATGCAAATGCACTGATCTAGCGCGCGAAACAGCGATTCCGCACAGAAATACACTTCTCAAACGAAGAATCGTCGAATCTGACATAAGCTCGAATAAATCGTGTTCGTGCTTGCCGAATCGGAGTTTTCGTGCCAATTTCGCATATTTGCATACAAATGCACTGATCTAGCACGCTAAACAGCGATTCCGCACTGAAATACACTTCTGAAACGAAGAATCGTCGAATCTGACATAAGCTCGAATAAATCGTGATCGTGCTTGCCAAATCGGAGTTGCCGTGCCAATTTCGCATATCTGCATACAAATGCACTGATCTAGCACGCGAAACGGCGATTCCGCACAGAAATTCATTTGTGAAACAAATAATCGTCGAATCTGACATAAGCTCGAATAAATCCTGATCGTGCTTGCCGAATCGGAGTTTTCGTGCCAATTTCGCATATTTGCATGCAAATGCACTGATCTAGCGCGCGAAAAAGCGATTCCGCACAGAAATACACTTCTCAAACGAAGAATCGTCGAATCTGACATAAGCTCGAATAAATCGTGGTCGTGCATGCCGAATCGGAGTTTCCGTACCAATTTCGCATATTTGCATACAAATGCACTGATCTAGCACGCTAAACAGCAATTCCGTACAGAAATTCATTTGTGAAACGAATAATTGTCGAATCTGACATAGGCTCGAATAAATTGTGATCGTGCTTGCCGGGTCGGAGTTTCAATTCTAATTTCGCATACTTGCATGCAAATGCACTGATATAGCACGCGAAACAGCGATTCCGCACAGAATTATACTTCTGAAACGAAGAATCGTCAAAACTGACATAGGCTCGAAAAATTGTGATCGTGCTTGCCGGGTCGGAGTTTCTATTCCAATTTCGCATACTTGCATGCAAATGCACTGATATAGCACGCGAAACAGCGATTCCGCACAGAAATACACTTCTGAAACGAAGAATCGTCGAATCTGACATAAGCTCGAATAAATCGTGATCGTGCTTGCCGAATCGGAGTTTTCGTGCCAATTTCGCATAGTTGCATACAAATGCACTGATCTAGCACGCTAAACAGCGATTCCGCACAGAAATACACTTCTGAAATGAAGAATCGTCGAATCTGACATAAGCTCGAATAAATGGTGATCGTGCTTGCCAAATCGGAGTTGCCGTGCCAATTTCGCATATCTGCATACAAATGCTCTGATCTGGCACGAGAAACGGCGATTCCGCACAGAAATTCATTTGTGAAACAAATAATCGTCGAATCTGACATAAGCTCGAATAAATCGTGATCGTGCTTGCCGAATCGGAGTTTTCGTGCCAATTTCGCATATTTGCATGCAACTGCACTGATCTAGCGCGCGAAACAGCGATTCCGCACAGAAATACACTTCTCAAACGAAGAATCGTCGAATCTGACATAAGCTAGAATAAATCGTGATCGGGCTTGCCAAATCGGAGTTTTCGTGCCAATTTCGCATATTTGCATACAAATGCACTGATCTAGCACGCTAAACAGCGATTCCGCACAGAAATACACTTCTGAAATGAAGAATCGTCGAATCTGACATAAGCTCGAATAAATGGTGATCGTGCTTGCCAAATCGGAGTTGCCGTGCCAATTTCGCATATCTGCATACAAATGCTCTGATCTAGCACGCGAAACGGCGATTCCGCACAGAAATTCATTTGTGAAACAAATAATCGTCGAATCTGACATAAGCTCGAATAAATCGTGATCGTGCTTGCCGAATCGGAGTTTTCGTGCCAATTTCGCATATTTGCATACAAATGCACTGATCTAGCACGCTAAACAGCGATTCCGCACTGAAATACACTTCTGAAACGAAGAATCGTCGAATCTGACATAAGCTCGAATAAATCGTGATCGTGCTTGCCAAATCGGAGTTGCCGTGCCAATTTCGCATATCTGCATACAAATGCACTGATCTAGCACGCGAAACGGCGATTCCGCACAGAAATTCATTTGTGAAACAAATAATCGTCGAATCTGACATAAGCTCGAATAAATCCTGATCGTGCTTGCCGAGTCGGAGTTTTCGTGCCAATTTCGCATATTTGCATGCAAATGCACTGATCTAGCGCGCGAAACAGCGATTCCGCACAGAAATACACTTCTCAAACGAAGAATCGTCGAATCTGACATAAGCTCGAATAAATCGTGTTCGTGCTTGCCGAATCGGAGTTTTCGTGCCAATTTCGCATATTTGCATACAAATGCACTGATCTAGCACGCTAAACAGCGATTCCGCACTGAAATACACTTCTGAAACGGAGAATCGTCGAATCTGACATAAGCTCGAATAAATCGTGATCGTGCTTGCCAAATCGGAGTTGCCGTGCCAATTTCGCATATCTGCATACAAATGCACTGATCTAGCACGCGAAACGGCGATTCCGCACAGAAATTCATTTGTGAAACAAATAATCGTCGAGTCTGACATAAGCTCGAATAAATCGAGATCGTGCTTGCCGAATCGGAGTTTTCGTGCCAATTTCGCATATTTGCATGCAAATGCACTGATCTAGCGCGCGAAACAGCGATTCCGCACAGAAATACACTTCTCAAACGAAGAATCGTCGAATCTGACATAAGCTCGAATAAATCGTGTTCGTGCTTGCCGAATCGGAGTTTTCGTGCCAATTTCGCATATTTGCATACAAATGCACTGATCTAGCACGCTAAACAGCGATTCCGCACTGAAATACACTTCTGAAACGAAGAATCGTCGAATCTGACATAAGCTCGAATAAATCGTGATCGTGCTTGCCAAATCGGAGTTGCCGTGCCAATTTCGCATATCTGCATACAAATGCACTGATCTAGCACGCGAAACGGCGATTCCGCACAGAAATTCATTTGTGAAACAAATAATCGTCGAATCTGACATAAGCTCGAATAAATCCTGATCGTGCTTGCCGAATCGGAGTTTTCGTGCCAATTTCGCATATTTGCATGCAAATGCACTGATCTAGCGCGCGAAAAAGCGATTCCGCACAGAAATACACTTCTCAAACGAAGAATCGTCGAATCTGACATAAGCTCGAATAAATCGTGGTCGTGCATGCCGAATCGGAGTTTCCGTACCAATTTCGCATATTTGCATACAAATGCACTGATCTAGCACGCTAAACAGCAATTCCGTACAGAAATTCATTTGTGAAACGAATAATTGTCGAATCTGACATAGGCTCGAATAAATTGTGATCGTGCTTGCCGGGTCGGAGTTTCAATTCTAATTTCGCATACTTGCATGCAAATGCACTGATATAGCACGCGAAACAGCGATTCCGCACAGAATTATACTTCTGAAACGAAGAATCGTCAAAACTGACATAGGCTCGAAAAATTGTGATCGTGCTTGCCGGGTCGGAGTTTCTATTCCAATTTCGCATACTTGCATGCAAATGCACTGATATAGCACGCGAAACAGCGATTCCGCACAGAAATACACTTCTGAAACGAAGAATCGTCGAATCTGACATAAGCTCGAATAAATCGTGATCGTGCTTGCCGAATCGGAGTTTTCGTGCCAATTTCGCATAGTTGCATACAAATGCACTGATCTAGCACGCTAAACAGCGATTCCGCACAGAAATACACTTCTGAAATGAAGAATCGTCGAATCTGACATAAGCTCGAATAAATGGTGATCGTGCTTGCCAAATCGGAGTTGCCGTGCCAATTTCGCATATCTGCATACAAATGCTCTGATCTGGCACGAGAAACGGCGATTCCGCACAGAAATTCATTTGTGAAACAAATAATCGTCGAATCTGACATAAGCTCGAATAAATCGTGATCGTGCTTGCCGAATCGGAGTTTTCGTGCCAATTTCGCATATTTGCATGCAACTGCACTGATCTAGCGCGCGAAACAGCGATTCCGCACAGAAATACACTTCTCAAACGAAGAATCGTCGAATCTGACATAAGCTCGAATAAATCGTGATCGGGCTTGCCAAATCGGAGTTTTCGTGCCAATTTCGCATATTTGCATACAAATGCACTGATCTAGCACGCTAAACAGCGATTCCGCACAGAATTATACTTCTGAAACGAACAATCGTCGAAACTGACATAGGCTCGAAAAATTGTGATCGTGCTTGCCGGGTCGGAGTTTCTATTCCAATTTCGCATACTTGCATGCAAATGCACTGATATAGCACGCGAAACGGCGATTCCGCACTGAAATTCATTTGTGAAACAAATAATCGTCGAATCTGACATAAGCTCGAATAAATCGTGATCGTGCTTGCCGAATCGGAGTTTTCGTGCCAATTTCGCATATTTGCATACAAATGCACTGATCTAGCACGCTAAACAGCGATTCCGCACTGAAATACACTTCTGAAACGAAGAATCGTCGAATCTGACATAAGCTCGAATAAATCGTGATCGTGCTTGCCAAATCGGAGTTGCCGTGCCAATTTCGCATATCTGCATACAAATGCACTGATCTAGCACGCGAAACGGCGATTCCGCACAGAAATTCATTTGTGAAACAAATAATCGTCGAATCTGACATAAGCTCGAATAAATCCTGATCGTGCTTGCCGAGTCGGAGTTTTCGTGCCAATTTCGCATATTTGCATGCAAATGCACTGATCTAGCGCGCGAAAAAGCGATTCCGCACAGAAATACACTTCTCAAACGAAGAATCGTCGAATCTGACATAAGCTCGAATAAATCGTGATCGTGCTTGCCAAATCGGAGTTGCCGTGCCAATTTCGCATATCTGCATACAAATGCACTGATCTAGCACGCGAAACGGCGATTCCGCACAGAAATACACTTCTCAAACGAAGAATCGTCGAATCTGACATAAGCTCGAATAAATCGTGTTCGTGCTTGCCGAATCGGAGTTTTCGTGCCAATTTCGCATATTTGCATACAAATGCACTGATCTAGCACGCTAAACAGCGATTCCGCACAGAAATTCATTTGTGAAACAAATAATCGTCGAATCTGACATAAGCTCGAATAAATCGTGATCGTGCTTGCCGAATCGGAGTTTTCGTGCCAATTTCGCATATTTGCATACAAATGCACTGATCTAGCACGCTAAACAGCGATTCCGCACTGAAATACACTTCTGAAACGAAGAATCGTCGAATCTGACATAAGCTCGAATAAATCGTGATCGTGCTTGCCAAATCGGAGTTGCCGTGCCAATTTCGCATATCTGCATACAAATGCACTGATCTAGCACGCGAAACGGCGATTCCGCACAGAAATTCATTTGTGAAACAAATAATCGTCGAATCTGACATAAGCTCGAATAAATCCTGATCGTGCTTGCCGAGTCGGAGTTTTCGTGCCAATTTCGCATATTTGCATGCAAATGCACTGATCTAGCGCGCGAAAAAGCGATTCCGCACAGAAATACACTTCTCAAACGAAGAATCGTCGAATCTGACATAAGCTCGAATAAATCGAGATCGTGCTTGCCGAATCGGAGTTTTCGTGCCAATTTCGCATATTTGCATACAAATGCACTGATCTAGCACGCTAAACAGCAATTCCGTACAGAAATTCATTTGTGAAACGAATAATTGTCGAATCTGACATAGGCTCGAATAAATTGTGATCGTGCTTGCCGGGTCGGAGTTTCAATTCTAATTTCGCATACTTGCATGCAAATGCACTGATATAGCACGCGAAACAGCGATTCCGCACAGAATTATACTTCTGAAACGAACAATCGTCGAAACTGACATAGGCTCGAAAAATTGTGATCGTGCTTGCCGGGTCGGAGTTTCTATTCCAATTTCGCATACTTGCATGCAAATGCACTGATATAGCACGCGAATCAGCGATTCCGCACAGAAATACACTTCTGAAACGAAGAATCGTCGAATCTGACATAAGCTCGAATAAATCGTGATCGTGCTTGCCGAATCGGAGTTTTCGTGCCAATTTCGCATATTTGCATACAAATGCACTGATCTAGCACGCTAAACAGCGATTCCGCACAGAAATACACTTCTGAAATGAAGAATCGTCGAATCTGACATAAGCTCGATTAAATGGTGATCGTGCTTGCCAAATCGGAGTTGCCGTGCCAATTTCGCATATCTGCATACAAATGCTCTGATCTAGCACGCGAAACGGCGATTCCGCACAGAAATTCATTTGTGAAACAAATAATCGTCGAATCTGACATAAGCTCGAATAAATCGTGATCGTGCTTGCCGAATCGGAGTTTTCGTGCCAATTTCGCATATTTGCATGCAAATGCACTGATCTAGCGCGCGAAACAGCGATTCCGCACAGAAATACACTTCTCAAACGAAGAATCGTCGAATCTGACATAAGGTCGAATAAATCGTGTTCGTGCTTGCCGAATCGGAGTTTTCGTGCCAATTTCGCATATTTGCATACAAATGCACTGATCTAGCACGCTAAACAGCGATTCCGCACAGAAATACACTTCTGAAACGAAGAATCGTCGAATCTGACATAAGCTCGAATAAATCGTGATCGTGATCGTGCTTGCCAAATCGGAGTTGCCGTGCCAATTTCGCATATCTGCATACAAATGCACTGATCTAGCACGCGAAACGGCGATTCCGCACAGAAATTCATTTGTGAAACAAATAATCGTCGAATCTGACATAAGCTCGAATAAATCGAGATCGTGCTTGCCGAATCGGAGTTTTCGTGCCAATTTCGCATATTTGCATGCAAATGCACTGATCTAGCGCGCGAAACAGCGATTCCGCACAGAAATACACTTCTCAAACGAAGAATCGTCGAATCTGACATAAGCTCGAATAAATCGTGTTCGTGCTTGCCGAATCGGAGTTTTCGTGCCAATTTCGCATATTTGCATACAAATGCACTGATCTAGCACGCTAAACAGCGATTCCGCACTGAAATACACTTCTGAAACGGAGAATCGTCGAATCTGACATAAGCTCGAATAAATCGTGATCGTGCTTGCCAAATCGGAGTTGCCGTGCCAATTTCGCATATCTGCATACAAATGCACTGATCTAGCACGCGAAACGGCGATTCCGCACAGAAATTCATTTGTGAAACAAATAATCGTCGAATCTGACATAAGCTCGAATAAATCGAGATCGTGCTTGCCGAATCGGAGTTTTCGTGCCAATTTCGCATATTTGCATGCAAATGCACTGATCTAGCGCGCGAAACAGCGATTCCGCACAGAAATACACTTCTCAAACGAAGAATCGTCGAATCTGACATAAGCTCGAATAAATCGTGTTCGTGCTTGCCGAATCGGAGTTTTCGTGCCAATTTCGCATATTTGCATACAAATGCACTGATCTAGCACGCTAAACAGCGATTCCGCACTGAAATACACTTCTGAAACGAAGAATCGTCGAATCTGACATAAGCTCGAATAAATCGTGATCGTGCTTGCCAAATCGGAGTTGCCGTGCCAATTTCGCATATCTGCATACAAATGCACTGATCTAGCACGCGAAACGGCGATTCCGCACAGAAATTCATTTGTGAAACAAATAATCGTCGAATCTGACATAAGCTCGAATAAATCCTGATCGTGCTTGCCGAATCGGAGTTTTCGTGCCAATTTCGCATATTTGCATGCAAATGCACTGATCTAGCGCGCGAAAAAGCGATTCCGCACAGAAATACACTTCTCAAACGAAGAATCGTCGAATCTGACATAAGCTCGAATAAATCGTTGTCGTGCATGCCGAATCGGAGTTTCCGTACCAATTTCGCATATTTGCATACAAATGCACTGATCTAGCACGCTAAACAGCAATTCCGTACAGAAATTCATTTGTGAAACGAAGAATCGTCAAAACTGACATAGGCTCGAAAAATTGTGATCGTGCTTGCCGGGTCGGAGTTTCTATTCCAATTTCGCATACTTGCATGCAAATGCACTGATATAGCACGCGAAACAGCGATTCCGCACAGAAATACACTTCTGAAACGAAGAATCGTCGAATCTGACATAAGCTCGAATAAATCGTGATCGTGCTTGCCGAATCGGAGTTTTCGTGCCAATTTCGCATACTTGCATACAAATGCACTGATCTAGCACGCTAAACAGCGATTCCGCACAGAAATACACTTCTGAAATGAAGAATCGTCGAATCTGACATAAGCTCGAATAAATGGTGATCGTGCTTGCCAAATCGGAGTTGCCGTGCCAATTTCGCATATCTGCATACAAATGCTCTGATCTGGCACGAGAAACGGCGATTCCGCACAGAAATTCATTTGTGAAACAAATAATCGTCGAATCTGACATAAGCTCGAATAAATCGTGATCGTGCTTGCCGAATCGGAGTTTTCGTGCCAATTTCGCATATTTGCATGCAACTGCACTGATCTAGCGCGCGAAACAGCGATTCCGCACAGAAATACACTTCTTAAACGAAGAATCGTCGAATTTGACATAAGCTCGAATAAATCGTGTTCGTGCTTGCCGAATCGGAGTTTTCGTGCCAATTTCGCATATTTGCATACAAATGCACTGATCTAGCACGCTAAACAGCGATTCCGCACAGAAATACACTTCTGAAATGAAGAATCGTCGAATCTGACATAAGCTCGAATAAATCGTGGTCGTGCTTGCCAAATCGGAGTTGCCGTGCCAATTTCGCATATCTGCATACAAATGCTCTGATCTAGCACGCGAAACGGCGATTCCGCACAGAAATTCATTTGTGAAACAAGTAATCGTCGAATCTGACATAAGCTCGAATAAATCGTGATCGTGCTTGCCGAATCGGAGTTTTCGTGCCAATTTCGCATATTTGCATGCAAATGCACTGATCTAGCGCGCGAAACAGCGATTCCACACAGAAATACACTTCTCAAACGAAGAATCGTCGAATCTGACATAAGCTCGAATAAATCGTGATCGTGCTTGCCAAATCGGAGTTTTCGTGCCAATTTCGCATATTTGCATGCAAACGCACTGATCTAGCACGCTAAACAGCGATTCCGCACAGAAATACACTTCTGAAATGAAGAATCGTCGAATCTGACATAAGCTCGAATAAATCGTGATCGTGCTTGCCAAATCGGAGTTGCCGTGCCAATTTCGCATATCTGCATACAAATGCACTGATCTAGCACGCGAAACGGCGATTCCGCACAGAAATTCATTTGTGAAACAAATAATCGTCGAATCTGACATAAGCTCGAATAAATCGAGATCGTGCTTGCCGAATCGGAGTTTTCGTGCCAATTTCGCATATTTGCATACAAATGCACTGATCTAGCACGCTAAACAGCAATTCCGTACAGAAATTCATTTGTGAAACGAATAATTGTCGAATCTGACATAGGCTCGAATAAATTGTGATCGTGCTTGCCGGGTCGGAGTTTCAATTCTAATTTCGCATACTTGCATGCAAATGCACTGATATAGCACGCGAAACAGCGATTCCGCACAGAATTATACTTCTGAAACGAACAATCGTCGAAACTGACATAGGCTCGAAAAATTGTGATCGTGCTTGCCGGGTCGGAGTTTCTATTCCAATTTCGCATACTTGCATGCAAATGCACTGATATAGCACGCGAATCAGCGATTCCGCACAGAAATACACTTCTGAAACGAAGAATCGTCGAATCTGACATAAGCTCGAATAAATCGTGATCGTGCTTGCCGAATCGGAGTTTTCGTGCCAATTTCGCATATTTGCATACAAATGCACTGATCTAGCACGCTAAACAGCGATTCCGCACAGAAATACACTTCTGAAATGAAGAATCGTCGAATCTGACATAAGCTCGATTAAATGGTGATCGTGCTTGCCAAATCGGAGTTGCCGTGCCAATTTCGCATATCTGCATACAAATGCCCTGATCTAGCACGCGAAACGGCGATTCCGCACAGAAATTCATTTGTGAAACAAATAATCGTCGAATCTGACATAAGCTCGAATAAATCGTGATCGTGCTTGCCGAATCGGAGTTTTCGTGCCAATTTCGCATATTTGCATGCAAATGCACTGATCTAGCGCGCGAAACAGCGATTCCGCACAGAAATACACTTCTCAAACGAAGAATCGTCGAATCTGACATAAGCTCGAATAAATCGTGTTCGTGCTTGCCGAATCGGAGTTTTCGTGCCAATTTCGCATATTTGCATACAAATGCACTGATCTAGCACGCTAAACAGCGATTCCGCACAGAAATACACTTCTGAAACGAAGAATCGTCGAATCTGACATAAGCTCGAATAAATCGTGATCGTGATCGTGCTTGCCAAATCGGAGTTGCCGTGCCAATTTCGCATATCTGCATACAAATGCACTGATCTAGCACGCGAAACGGCGATTCCGCACAGAAATTCATTTGTGAAACAAATAATCGTCGAATCTGACATAAGCTCGAATAAATCGAGATCGTGCTTGCCGAATCGGAGTTTTCGTGCCAATTTCGCATATTTGCATGCAAATGCACTGATCCAGCGCGCGAAACAGCGATTCCGCACAGAAATACACTTCTCAAACGAAGAATCGTCGAATCTGACATAAGCTCGAATAAATCGTGTTCGTGCTTGCCGAATCGGAGTTTTCGTGCCAATTTCGCATATTTGCATACAAATGCACTGATCTAGCACGCTAAACAGCGATTCCGCACTGAAATACACTTCTGAAACGGAGAATCGTCGAATCTGACATAAGCTCGAATAAATCGTGATCGTGCTTGCCAAATCGGAGTTGCCGTGCCAATTTCGCATATCTGCATACAAATGCACTGATCTAGCACGCGAAACGGCGATTCCGCACAGAAATTCATTTGTGAAACAAATAATCGTCGAATCTGACATAAGCTCGAATAAATCGAGATCGTGCTTGCCGAATCGGAGTTTTCGTGCCAATTTCGCATATTTGCATGCAAATGCACTGATCTAGCGCGCGAAACAGCGATTCCGCACAGAAATACACTTCTCAAACGAAGAATCGTCGAATCTGACATAAGCTCGAATAAATCGTGTTCGTGCTTGCCGAATCGGAGTTTTCGTGCCAATTTCGCATATTTGCATACAAATGCACTGATCTAGCACGCTAAACAGCGATTCCGCACTGAAATACACTTCTGAAACGAAGAATCGTCGAATCTGACATAAGCTCGAATAAATCGTGATCGTGCTTGCCAAATCGGAGTTGCCGTGCCAATTTCGCATATCTGCATACAAATGCACTGATCTAGCACGCGAAACGGCGATTCCGCACAGAAATTCATTTGTGAAACAAATAATCGTCGAATCTGACATAAGCTCGAATAAATCCTGATCGTGCTTGCCGAATCGGAGTTTTCGTGCCAATTTCGCATATTTGCATGCAAATGCACTGATCTAGCGCGCGAAAAAGCGATTCCGCACAGAAATACACTTCTCAAACGAAGAATCGTCGAATCTGACATAAGCTCGAATAAATCGTTGTCGTGCATGCCGAATCGGAGTTTCCGTACCAATTTCGCATATTTGCATACAAATGCACTGATCTAGCACGCTAAACAGCAATTCCGTACAGAAATTCATTTGTGAAACGAATAATTGTCGAATCTGACATAGGCTCGAATAAATTGTGATCGTGCTTGCCGGGTCGGAGTTTCTATTCCAATTTCGCATACTTGCATGCAAATGCACTGATATAGCACGCGAAATAGCGATTCCGCACAGAAATACACTTCTGAAACGAAGAATCGTCGAATCTGACATAAGCTCGAATAAATCGTGATCGTGCTTGCCGAATCGGAGTTTTCGTGCCAATTTCGCATATTTGCATACAAATGCACTGATCTAGCACGCTAAACAGCGATTCCGCACAGAAATACACTTCTGAAATGAAGAATCGTCGAATCTGACATAAGCTCGAATAAATGGTGATCGTGCTTGCCAAATCGGAGTTGCCGTGCCAATTTCGCATATCTGCATACAAATGCTCTGATCTGGCACGAGAAACGGCGATTCCGCACAGAAATTCATTTGTGAAACAAATAATCGTCGAATCTGACATAAGCTCGAATAAATCGTGATCGTGCTTGCCGAATCGGAGTTTTCGTGCCAATTTCGCATATTTGCATGCAACTGCACTGATCTAGCGCGCGAAACAGCGATTCCGCACAGAAATACACTTCTCAAACTAAGAATCGTCGAATCTGACATAAGCTCGAATAAATCGTGATCGGGCTTGCCAAATCGGAGTTTTCGTGCCAATTTCGCATATTTGCATACAAATGCACTGATCTAGCACGCTAAACAGCGATTCCGCACAGAAATACACTTCTGAAATGAAGAATCGTCGAATCTGACATAAGCTCGAATAAATGGTGATCGTGCTTGCCAAATCGGAGTTGCCGTGCCAATTTCGCATATCTGCATACAAATGCTCTGATCTAGCACGCGAAACGGCGATTCCGCACAGAAATTCATTTGTGAAACAAATAATCGTCGAATCTGACATAAGCTCGAATAAATCGTGATCGTGCTTGCCGAATCGGAGTTTTCGTGCCAATTTCGCATATTTGCATACAAATGCACTGATCTAGCACGCTAAACAGCGATTCCGCACTGAAATACACTTCTGAAACGAAGAATCGTCGAATCTGACATAAGCTCGAATAAATCGTGATCGTGCTTGCCAAATCGGAGTTGCCGTGCCAATTTCGCATATCTGCATACAAATGCACTGATCTAGCACGCGAAACGGCGATTCCGCACAGAAATTCATTTGTGAAACAAATAATCGTCGAATCTGACATAAGCTCGAATAAATCCTGATCGTGCTTGCCGAGTCGGAGTTTTCGTGCCAATTTCGCATATTTGCATGCAAATGCACTGATCTAGCGCGCGAAAAAGCGATTCCGCACAGAAATACACTTCTCAAACGAAGAATCGTCGAATCTGACATAAGCTCGAATAAATCGTGATCGTGCTTGCCAAATCGGAGTTGCCGTGCCAATTTCGCATATCTGCATACAAATGCACTGATCTAGCACGCGAAACGGCGATTCCGCACAGAAATTCATTTGTGAAACAAATAATCGTCGAATCTGACATAAGCTCGAATAAATCCTGATTGTGCTTGCCGAATCGGAGTTTTCGTGCCAATTTCGCATATTTGCATGCAAATGCACTGATCTAGCGCGCGAAAAAGCGATTCCGCACAGAAATACACTTCTCAAACGAAGAATCGTCGAATCTGACATAAGCTCGAATAAATCGTGGTCGTGCATGCCGAATCGGAGTTTCCGTACCAATTTCGCATATCTGCATACAAATGCACTGATCTAGCACGCGAAACGGCGATTCCGCACAGAAATTCATTTGTGAAACAAATAATCGTCGAATCTGACATAAGCTCGAATAAATCCTGATTGTGCTTGCCGAATCGGAGTTTTCGTGCCAATTTCGCATATTTGCATGCAAATGCACTGATCTAGCGCGCGAAAAAGCGATTCCGCACAGAAATACACTTCTCAAACGAAGAATCGTCGAATCTGACATAAGCTCGAATAAATCGTGTTCGTGCTTGCCGAATCGGAGTTTTCGTGCCAATTTCGCATATTTGCATACAAATGCACTGATCTAGCACGCTAAACAGCGATTCCGCACTGAAATACACTTCTGAAACGAAGAATCGTCGAATCTGACATAAGCTCGAATAAATCGTGATCGTGCTTGCCAAATCGGAGTTGCCGTGCCAATTTCGCATATCTGCATACAAATGCACTGATCTAGCACGCGAAACGGCGATTCCGCACAGAAATTCATTTGTGAAACAAATAATCGTCGAATCTGACATAAGCTCGAATAAATCCTGATCGTGCTTGCCGAATCGGAGTTTTCGTGCCAATTTCGCATATTTGCATGCAAATGCACTGATCTAGCGCGCGAAAAAGCGATTCCGCACAGAAATACACTTCTCAAACGAAGAATCGTCGAATCTGACATAAGCTCGAATAAATCGTTGTCGTGCATGCCGAATCGGAGTTTCCGTACCAATTTCGCATATTTGCATACAAATGCACTGATCTAGCACGCTAAACAGCAATTCCGTACAGAAATTCATTTGTGAAACGAAGAATCGTCAAAACTGACATAGGCTCGAAAAATTGTGATCGTGCTTGCCGGGTCGGAGTTTCTATTCCAATTTCGCATACTTGCATGCAAATGCACTGATATAGCACGCGAAACAGCGATTCCGCACAGAAATACACTTCTGAAACGAAGAATCGTCGAATCTGACATAAGCTCGAATAAATCGTGATCGTGCTTGCCGAATCGGAGTTTTCGTGCCAATTTCGCATATTTGCATACAAATGCACTGATCTAGCACGCTAAACAGCGATTCCGCACAGAAATACACTTCTGAAATGAAGAATCGTCGAATCTGACATAAGCTCGAATAAATGGTGATCGTGCTTGCCAAATCGGAGTTGCCGTGCCAATTTCGCATATCTGCATACAAATGCTCTGATCTGGCACGAGAAACGGCGATTCCGCACAGAAATTCATTTGTGAAACAAATAATCGTCGAATCTGACATAAGCTCGAATAAATCGTGATCGTGCTTGCCGAATCGGAGTTTTCGTGCCAATTTCGCATATTTGCATGCAACTGCACTGATCTAGCGCGCGAAACAGCGATTCCGCACAGAAATACACTTCTTAAACGAAGAATCGTCGAATTTGACATAAGCTCGAATAAATCGTGTTCGTGCTTGCCGAATCGGAGTTTTCGTGCCAATTTCGCATATTTGCATACAAATGCACTGATCTAGCACGCTAAACAGCGATTCCGCACAGAAATACACTTCTGAAATGAAGAATCGTCGAATCTGACATAAGCTCGAATAAATCGTGGTCGTGCTTGCCAAATCGGAGTTGCCGTGCCAATTTCGCATATCTGCATACAAATGCTCTGATCTAGCACGCGAAACGGCGATTCCGCACAGAAATTCATTTGTGAAACAAGTAATCGTCGAATCTGACATAAGCTCGAATAAATCGTGATCGTGCTTGCCGAATCGGAGTTTTCGTGCCAATTTCGCATATTTGCATGCAAATGCACTGATCTAGCGCGCGAAACAGCGATTCCACACAGAAATACACTTCTCAAACGAAGAATCGTCGAATCTGACATAAGCTCGAATAAATCGTGATCGTGCTTGCCAAATCGGAGTTGCCGTGCCAATTTCGCATATCTGCATACAAATGCACTGATCTAGCACGCGAAACGGCGATTCCGCACAGAAATTCATTTGTGAAACAAATAATCGTCGAATCTGACATAAGCTCGAATAAATCGAGATCGTGCTTGCCGAATCGGAGTTTTCGTGCCAATTTCGCATATTTGCATGCAAACGCACTGATCTAGCACGCTAAACAGCGATTCCGCACAGAAATACACTTCTGAAATGAAGAATCGTCGAATCTGACATAAGCTCGAATAAATCGTGATCGTGCTTGCCAAATCGGAGTTGCCGTGCCAATTTCGCATATCTGCATACAAATGCACTGATCTAGCACGCGAAACGGCGATTCCGCACAGAAATTCATTTGTGAAACAAATAATCGTCGAATCTGACATAAGCTCGAATAAATCGAGATCGTGCTTGCCGAATCGGAGTTTTCGTGCCAATTTCGCATATTTGCATACAAATGCACTGATCTAGCACGCTAAACAGCAATTCCGTACAGAAATTCATTTGTGAAACGAATAATTGTCGAATCTGACATAGGCTCGAATAAATTGTGATCGTGCTTGCCGGGTCGGAGTTTCAATTCTAATTTCGCATACTTGCATGCAAATGCACTGATATAGCACGCGAAACAGCGATTCCGCACAGAATTATACTTCTGAAACGAACAATCGTCGAAACTGACATAGGCTCGAAAAATTGTGATCGTGCTTGCCGGGTCGGAGTTTCTATTCCAATTTCGCATACTTGCATGCAAATGCACTGATATAGCACGCGAATCAGCGATTCCGCACAGAAATACACTTCTGAAACGAAGAATCGTCGAATCTGACATAAGCTCGAATAAATCGTGATCGTGCTTGCCGAATCGGAGTTTTCGTGCCAATTTCGCATATTTGCATACAAATGCACTGATCTAGCACGCTAAACAGCGATTCCGCACAGAAATACACTTCTGAAATGAAGAATCGTCGAATCTGACATAAGCTCGATTAAATGGTGATCGTGCTTGCCAAATCGGAGTTGCCGTGCCAATTTCGCATATCTGCATACAAATGCCCTGATCTAGCACGCGAAACGGCGATTCCGCACAGAAATTCATTTGTGAAACAAATAATCGTCGAATCTGACATAAGCTCGAATAAATCGTGATCGTGCTTGCCGAATCGGAGTTTTCGTGCCAATTTCGCATATTTGCATGCAAATGCACTGATCTAGCGCGCGAAACAGCGATTCCGCACAGAAATACACTTCTCAAACGAAGAATCGTCGAATCTGACATAAGCTCGAATAAATCGTGTTCGTGCTTGCCGAATCGGAGTTTTCGTGCCAATTTCGCATATTTGCATACAAATGCACTGATCTAGCACGCTAAACAGCGATTCCGCACAGAAATACACTTCTGAAACGAAGAATCGTCGAATCTGACATAAGCTCGAATAAATCGTGATCGTGATCGTGCTTGCCAAATCGGAGTTGCCGTGCCAATTTCGCATATCTGCATACAAATGCACTGATCTAGCACGCGAAACGGCGATTCCGCACAGAAATTCATTTGTGAAACAAATAATCGTCGAATCTGACATAAGCTCGAATAAATCGAGATCGTGCTTGCCGAATCGGAGTTTTCGTGCCAATTTCGCATATTTGCATGCAAATGCACTGATCCAGCGCGCGAAACAGCGATTCCGCACAGAAATACACTTCTCAAACGAAGAATCGTCGAATCTGACATAAGCTCGAATAAATCGTGTTCGTGCTTGCCGAATCGGAGTTTTCGTGCCAATTTCGCATATTTGCATACAAATGCACTGATCTAGCACGCTAAACAGCGATTCCGCACTGAAATACACTTCTGAAACGGAGAATCGTCGAATCTGACATAAGCTCGAATAAATCGTGATCGTGCTTGCCAAATCGGAGTTGCCGTGCCAATTTCGCATATCTGCATACAAATGCACTGATCTAGCACGCGAAACGGCGATTCCGCACAGAAATTCATTTGTGAAACAAATAATCGTCGAATCTGACATAAGCTCGAATAAATCGAGATCGTGCTTGCCGAATCGGAGTTTTCGTGCCAATTTCGCATATTTGCATGCAAATGCACTGATCTAGCGCGCGAAACAGCGATTCCGCACAGAAATACACTTCTCAAACGAAGAATCGTCGAATCTGACATAAGCTCGAATAAATCGTGTTCGTGCTTGCCGAATCGGAGTTTTCGTGCCAATTTCGCATATTTGCATACAAATGCACTGATCTAGCACGCTAAACAGCGATTCCGCACTGAAATACACTTCTGAAACGAAGAATCGTCGAATCTGACATAAGCTCGAATAAATCGTGATCGTGCTTGCCAAATCGGAGTTGCCGTGCCAATTTCGCATATCTGCATACAAATGCACTGATCTAGCACGCGAAACGGCGATTCCGCACAGAAATTCATTTGTGAAACAAATAATCGTCGAATCTGACATAAGCTCGAATAAATCCTGATCGTGCTTGCCGAATCGGAGTTTTCGTGCCAATTTCGCATATTTGCATGCAAATGCACTGATCTAGCGCGCGAAAAAGCGATTCCGCACAGAAATACACTTCTCAAACGAAGAATCGTCGAATCTGACATAAGCTCGAATAAATCGTTGTCGTGCATGCCGAATCGGAGTTTCCGTACCAATTTCGCATATTTGCATACAAATGCACTGATCTAGCACGCTAAACAGCAATTCCGTACAGAAATTCATTTGTGAAACGAATAATTGTCGAATCTGACATAGGCTCGAATAAATTGTGATCGTGCTTGCCGGGTCGGAGTTTCTATTCCAATTTCGCATACTTGCATGCAAATGCACTGATATAGCACGCGAAATAGCGATTCCGCACAGAAATACACTTCTGAAACGAAGAATCGTCGAATCTGACATAAGCTCGAATAAATCGTGATCGTGCTTGCCGAATCGGAGTTTTCGTGCCAATTTCGCATATTTGCATACAAATGCACTGATCTAGCACGCTAAACAGCGATTCCGCACAGAAATACACTTCTGAAATGAAGAATCGTCGAATCTGACATAAGCTCGAATAAATGGTGATCGTGCTTGCCAAATCGGAGTTGCCGTGCCAATTTCGCATATCTGCATACAAATGCTCTGATCTGGCACGAGAAACGGCGATTCCGCACAGAAATTCATTTGTGAAACAAATAATCGTCGAATCTGACATAAGCTCGAATAAATCGTGATCGTGCTTGCCGAATCGGAGTTTTCGTGCCAATTTCGCATATTTGCATGCAACTGCACTGATCTAGCGCGCGAAACAGCGATTCCGCACAGAAATACACTTCTCAAACTAAGAATCGTCGAATCTGACATAAGCTCGAATAAATCGTGATCGGGCTTGCCAAATCGGAGTTTTCGTGCCAATTTCGCATATTTGCATACAAATGCACTGATCTAGCACGCTAAACAGCGATTCCGCACAGAAATACACTTCTGAAATGAAGAATCGTCGAATCTGACATAAGCTCGAATAAATGGTGATCGTGCTTGCCAAATCGGAGTTGCCGTGCCAATTTCGCATATCTGCATACAAATGCTCTGATCTAGCACGCGAAACGGCGATTCCGCACAGAAATTCATTTGTGAAACAAATAATCGTCGAATCTGACATAAGCTCGAATAAATCGTGATCGTGCTTGCCGAATCGGAGTTTTCGTGCCAATTTCGCATATTTGCATACAAATGCACTGATCTAGCACGCTAAACAGCGATTCCGCACTGAAATACACTTCTGAAACGAAGAATCGTCGAATCTGACATAAGCTCGAATAAATCGTGATCGTGCTTGCCAAATCGGAGTTGCCGTGCCAATTTCGCATATCTGCATACAAATGCACTGATCTAGCACGCGAAACGGCGATTCCGCACAGAAATTCATTTGTGAAACAAATAATCGTCGAATCTGACATAAGCTCGAATAAATCCTGATCGTGCTTGCCGAGTCGGAGTTTTCGTGCCAATTTCGCATATTTGCATGCAAATGCACTGATCTAGCGCGCGAAAAAGCGATTCCGCACAGAAATACACTTCTCAAACGAAGAATCGTCGAATCTGACATAAGCTCGAATAAATCGTGATCGTGCTTGCCAAATCGGAGTTGCCGTGCCAATTTCGCATATCTGCATACAAATGCACTGATCTAGCACGCGAAACGGCGATTCCGCACAGAAATTCATTTGTGAAACAAATAATCGTCGAATCTGACATAAGCTCGAATAAATCCTGATTGTGCTTGCCGAATCGGAGTTTTCGTGCCAATTTCGCATATTTGCATGCAAATGCACTGATCTAGCGCGCGAAAAAGCGATTCCGCACAGAAATACACTTCTCAAACGAAGAATCGTCGAATCTGACATAAGCTCGAATAAATCGTGGTCGTGCATGCCGAATCGGAGTTTCCGTACCAATTTCGCATATCTGCATACAAATGCACTGATCTAGCACGCGAAACGGCGATTCCGCACAGAAATTCATTTGTGAAACAAATAATCGTCGAATCTGACATAAGCTCGAATAAATCCTGATTGTGCTTGCCGAATCGGAGTTTTCGTGCCAATTTCGCATATTTGCATGCAAATGCACTGATCTAGCGCGCGAAAAAGCGATTCCGCACAGAAATACACTTCTCAAACGAAGAATCGTCGAATCTGACATAAGCTCGAATAAATCGTGGTCGTGCATGCCGAATCGGAGTTTCCGTACCAATTTCGCATATCTGCATACAAAAGCACTGATCTAGCACGCGAAACGGCGATTCCGCACAGAAATTCATTTGTGAAACAAATAATCGTCGAATCTGACATAAGCTCGAATAAATCGAGATCGTGCTTGCCGAATCGGAGTTTTCGTGCCAATTTCGCATATTTGCATGCAAACGCACTGATCTAGCACGCTAAACAGCGATTCCGCACAGAAATACACTTCTGAAATGAAGAATCGTCGAATCTGACATAAGCTCGAATAAATCGTGTTCGTGCTTGCCGAATCGGAGTTTTCGTGCCAATTTCGCATATTTGCATACAAATGCACTGATCTAGCACGCTAAACGGCGATTCCGCACTGAAATACACTTCTGAAACGAAGAATCGTCGAATCTGACATAAGCTCGAATAAATCGTGATCGTGCTTGCCAAATCGGAGTTGCCGTGCCAATTTCGCATATCTGCATACAAATGCACTGATCTAGCACGCGAAACGGCGATTCCGCACAGAAATTCATTTGTGAAACAAATAATCGTCGAATCTGACATAAGCTCGAATAAATCCTGATCGTGCTTGCCGAATCGGAGTTTTCGTGCCAATTTCGCATATTTGCATGCAAATGCACTGATCTAGCGCGCGAAAAAGCGATTCCGCACAGAAATACACTTCTCAAACGAAGAATCGTCGAATCTGACATAAGCTCGAATAAATCGTGGTCGTGCTTGCCGAATCGGAGTTTTCGTGCCAATTTCGCATATTTGCATACAAATGCACTGATCTAGCACGCTAAACAGCGATTCCGCACAGAAATACACTTCTGAAACGAAGAATCGTCGAATCTGACATAAGCTCGAATAAATCGTGTTCGTGCTTGCCGAATCGGAGTTTTCGTGCCAATTTCGCATATTTGCATACAAATGCACTGATCTAGCACGCTAAACAGCGATTCCGCACTGAAATACACTTCTGAAACGAAGAATCGTCGAATCTGACATAAGCTCGAATAAATCGTGATCGTGCTTGCCAAATCGGAGTTGCCGTGCCAATTTCGCATATCTGCATACAAATGCACTGATCTAGCACGCGAAACGGCGATTCCGCACAGAAATTCATTTGTGAAACAAATAATCGTCGAATCTGACATAAGCTCGAATAAATCCTGATCGTGCTTGCCGAATCGGAGTTTTCGTGCCAATTTCGCATATTTGCATGCAAATGCACTGATCTAGCGCGCGAAAAAGCGATTCCGCACAGAAATACACTTCTCAAACGAAGAATCGTCGAATCTGACATAAGCTCGAATAAATCGTTGTCGTGCATGCCGAATCGGAGTTTCCGTACCAATTTCGCATATTTGCATACAAATGCACTGATCTAGCACGCTAAACAGCAATTCCGTACAGAAATTCATTTGTGAAACGAATAATTGTCGAATCTGACATAGGCTCGAATAAATTGTGATCGTGCTTGCCGGGTCGGAGTTTCTATTCCAATTTCGCATACTTGCATGCAAATGCACTGATATAGCACGCGAAATAGCGATTCCGCACAGAAATACACTTCTGAAACGAAGAATCGTCGAATCTGACATAAGCTCGAATAAATCGTGATCGTGCTTGCCGAATCGGAGTTTTCGTGCCAATTTCGCATATTTGCATACAAATGCACTGATCTAGCACGCTAAACAGCGATTCCGCACAGAAATACACTTCTGAAATGAAGAATCGTCGAATCTGACATAAGCTCGAATAAATGGTGATCGTGCTTGCCAAATCGGAGTTGCCGTGCCAATTTCGCATATCTGCATACAAATGCTCTGATCTGGCACGAGAAACGGCGATTCCGCACAGAAATTCATTTGTGAAACAAATAATCGTCGAATCTGACATAAGCTCGAATAAATCGTGATCGTGCTTGCCGAATCGGAGTTTTCGTGCCAATTTCGCATATTTGCATGCAACTGCACTGATCTAGCGCGCGAAACAGCGATTCCGCACAGAAATACACTTCTCAAACTAAGAATCGTCGAATCTGACATAAGCTCGAATAAATCGTGATCGGGCTTGCCAAATCGGAGTTTTCGTGCCAATTTCGCATATTTGCATACAAATGCACTGATCTAGCACGCTAAACAGCGATTCCGCACAGAAATACACTTCTGAAATGAAGAATCGTCGAATCTGACATAAGCTCGAATAAATGGTGATCGTGCTTGCCAAATCGGAGTTGCCGTGCCAATTTCGCATATCTGCATACAAATGCTCTGATCTAGCACGCGAAACGGCGATTCCGCACAGAAATTCATTTGTGAAACAAATAATCGTCGAATCTGACATAAGCTCGAATAAATCGTGATCGTGCTTGCCGAATCGGAGTTTTCGTGCCAATTTCGCATATTTGCATACAAATGCACTGATCTAGCACGCTAAACAGCGATTCCGCACTGAAATACACTTCTGAAACGAAGAATCGTCGAATCTGACATAAGCTCGAATAAATCGTGATCGTGCTTGCCAAATCGGAGTTGCCGTGCCAATTTCGCATATCTGCATACAAATGCACTGATCTAGCACGCGAAACGGCGATTCCGCACAGAAATTCATTTGTGAAACAAATAATCGTCGAATCTGACATAAGCTCGAATAAATCCTGATCGTGCTTGCCGAGTCGGAGTTTTCGTGCCAATTTCGCATATTTGCATGCAAATGCACTGATCTAGCGCGCGAAAAAGCGATTCCGCACAAGAAATACACTTCTCAAACGAAGAATCGTCGAATCTGACATAAGCTCGAATAAATCGTGATCGTGCTTGCCAAATCGGAGTTGCCGTGCCAATTTCGCATATCTGCATACAAATGCACTGATCTAGCACGCGAAACGGCGATTCCGCACAGAAATTCATTTGTGAAACAAATAATCGTCGAATCTGACATAAGCTCGAATAAATCCTGATTGTGCTTGCCGAATCGGAGTTTTCGTGCCAATTTCGCATATTTGCATGCAAATGCACTGATCTAGCGCGCGAAAAAGCGATTCCGCACAGAAATACACTTCTCAAACGAAGAATCGTCGAATCTGACATAAGCTCGAATAAATCGTGGTCGTGCATGCCGAATCGGAGTTTCCGTACCAATTTCGCATATCTGCATACAAATGCACTGATCTAGCACGCGAAACGGCGATTCCGCACAGAAATTCATTTGTGAAACAAATAATCGTCGAATCTGACATAAGCTCGAATAAATCCTGATCGTGCTTGCCGAGTCGGAGTTTTCGTGCCAATTTCGCATATTTGCATGCAAATGCACTGATCTAGCGCGCGAAAAAGCGATTCCGCACAGAAATACACTTCTCAAACGAAGAATCGTCGAATCTGACATAAGCTCGAATAAATCGTGATCGTGCTTGCCAAATCGGAGTTGCCGTGCCAATTTCGCATATCTGCATACAAATGCACTGATCTAGCACGCGAAACGGCGATTCCGCACAGAAATTCATTTGTGAAACAAATAATCGTCGAATCTGACATAAGCTCGAATAAATCCTGATTGTGCTTGCCGAATCGGAGTTTTCGTGCCAATTTCGCATATTTGCATGCAAATGCACTGATCTAGCGCCGCGAAAAAGCGATTCCGCACAGAAATACACTTCTCAAACGAAGAATCGTCGAATCTGACATAAGCTCGAATAAATCGTGGTCGTGCATGCCGAATCGGAGTTTTCCGTACCAATTTCGCATATCTGCATACAAAAGCACTGATCTAGCACGCGAAACGGCGATTCCGCACAGAAATTCATTTGTGAAACAAATAATCGTCGAATCTGACATAAGCTCGAATAAATCGAGATCGTGCTTGCCGAATCGGAGTTTTCGTGCCAATTTCGCATATTTGCATGCAAACGCACTGATCTAGCACGCTAAACAGCGATTCCGCACAGAAATACACTTCTGAAATGAAGAATCGTCGAATCTGACATAAGCTCGAATAAATCGTGTTCGTGCTTGCCGAATCGGAGTTTTCGTGCCAATTTCGCATATTTGCATACAAATGCACTGATCTAGCACGCTAAACGGCGATTCCGCACTGAAATACACTTCTGAAACGAAGAATCGTCGAATCTGACATAAGCTCGAATAAATCGTGATCGTGCTTGCCAAATCGGAGTTGCCGTGCCAATTTCGCATATCTGCATACAAATGCACTGATCTAGCACGCGAAACGGCGATTCCGCACAGAAATTCATTTGTGAAACAAATAATCGTCGAATCTGACATAAGCTCGAATAAATCCTGATCGTGCTTGCCGAATCGGAGTTTTCGTGCCAATTTCGCATATTTGCATGCAAATGCACTGATCTAGCGCGCGAAAAAGCGATTCCGCACAGAAATACACTTCTCAAACGAAGAATCGTCGAATCTGACATAAGCTCGAATAAATCGTGGTCGTGCTTGCCGAATCGGAGTTTTCGTGCCAATTTCGCATATTTGCATACAAATGCACTGATCTAGCACGCTAAACAGCGATTCCGCACAGAAATACACTTCTGAAACGAAGAATCGTCGAATCTGACATAAGCTCGAATAAATCGTGATCGTGCTTGCCAAATCGGAGTTGCCGTGCCCAATTCGCATATCTGCATACAAATGCACTGATCTAGCACGCGAAACGGCCGATTCCGCACAGAAATTCATTTGTGAAACAAATAATCGTCGAATCTGACATAAGCTCGAATAAATCGAGATCGTGCTTGCCGAATCGGAGTTTTCGTGCCAATTTCGCATATTTGCATGCAAATGCACTGATCTAGCGCGCGAAACAGCGATTCCGCACAGAAATACACTTCTCAAACGAAGAATCGTCGAATCTGACATAAGCTCGAATAAATCGTGATCGTGCTTGCCGAATCGGAGTTTTCGTGCCAATTTCGCATATTTGCATACAAATGCACTGATCTAGCACGCTAAACAGCGATTCCGCACAGAAATACACTTCTGAAATGAAGAATCGTCGAATCTGACATAAGCTCGAATAAATGGTGATCGTGCCTTGCCAAATCGGAGTTGCCGTGCCAATTTCGCATATCTGCATACAAATGCTCTGATCTAGCACGCGAAACGGCGATTCCGCACAGAAATTCATTTGTGAAACAAATAATCGTCGAATCTGACATAAGCTCGAATAAATCGTGATCGTGCTTGCCGAGTCGGAGTTTTCGTGCCAATTTCGCATATTTGCATGCAAATGCACTGATCTAGCGCGCGAAAAAAGCGATTCCGCACAGAAATACACTTCTCAAACGAAGATCGTCGAATCTGACATAAGCTCGAATAAATCGTGATCGTGCTTGCCAAATCGGAGTTGCTCGTGCCAATTTCGCATATCTGCATACAAATGCACGGATCTAGCACGCGAAACGGCGATTCCGCACAGAAATTCATTTGTGAAACAAATAATCGTCGAATCTGACATAAGCTCGAATAAATCCTGATCGTGCTTGCCGAATCGGAGTTTCGTGCCAATTTCGCATATTTGCATGCAAATGCACTGATCTAGCGCGCGAAAAAAGCGATTCCGCACAGAAATACACTTCTCAAACGAAGAATCGTCGAATCTGACATAAACTCGAATAAATCGTGGTCGTGCATGCCGAATCGGAGTTTCCGTACCAATTTCGCATATCTGCATACAAATGCACTGATCTAGCACGCGAAACGGCGATTCCGCACAGAAATTCATTTGTGAAACAAATAATCGTCGAATCTGACATAAGCTCGAATAAATCGAGATCGTGCTTGCCGAATCGGAGTTTTCGTGCCAATTTCGCATAATTGCATGCAAACGCACTGATCTAGCACGCTAAACAGCGATTCCGCACAGAAATACACTTCTGAAATGAAGAATCGGCGAATCTGACATAAGCTCGAATAAATCGTGTTCGTGCTTGCCGAATCGGAGTTTTCGTGCCAATTTCGCATATTTGCATACAAATGCACTGATCTAGCACGCTAAACAGCGATTCCGCACTGAAATACACTTCTGAAACGAAGAATCGTCGAATCTGACATAAGCTCGAATAAATCGTGAATCGTGCTTGCCAAATCGGAGTTGCCGTGCCAATTTCGCATATCTGCATACAAATGCACTGATCTAGCACGCGAAACGGCGATTCCGCACAGAAATTCATTTGTGAAACAAATAATCGTCGAATCTGACATAAGCTCGAAATAAATCCTGATCGTGCTTGCCGAATCGGAGTTTTCGTGCCAATTTCGCATATTTGCATGCAAATGCACTGATCTAGCGCGCGAAAAAGCGATTCCGCACAGAAATACACTTCTCAAACGAAGAATCGTCGAATCTGACATAAGCTCGAATAAATCGTGGTCGTGCTTGCCGAATCGGAGTTGCCGTGCCAATTTCGCATATCTGCATACAAATGCCCTGATCTAGCACGCGAAACGGCGATTCCGCACAGAAATACACTTCTCAAACGAAGAATCGTCGAATCTGACATAAGCTCGAATAAATCGTGTTCGTGCTTGCCGAATCGGAGTTTTCGTGCCAATTTCGCATATTTGCATACAAAGGCACTGCATCTAGCACGCTAAACAGCGATTCCGCACAGAAATTCATTTGTGAAACAAATAATCGTCGAATCTGACATATGCTCGAATAAATCCTGATCGTGCTTGCCGAATCGGAGTTTTCGTGCCAATTTCGCATATTTGCATGCAAATGCACTGATCTAGCGCGCGAACTAGCGATTCCGCACAGAAATACACTTCTCAAACGAAGAATCGTCGAATCTGACATAAGCTCGAATAAATCGTGTTCGTGCTTGCCGAATCGGAGTTTTCGTGCCAATTTCGCATATTTGCATACAAATGCACTGATCTAGCACGCTAAACAGCGATTCCGCACAGAAATTCATTTGTGAAACAAATAATCGTCGAATCTGACATAAGCTCGAATAAATCCTGATCGTGCTTGCCGAATCGGAGTTTTCGTGCCAATTTCGCATATTTGCATGCAAATGCACTGATCTAGCGCGCGAAAAAGCGATTCCGCACAGAAATACACTTCTCAAACGAAGAATCGTCGAATCTGACATAAGCTCGAATAAATCGTTGGTCGTGCTTGCCGAATCGGAGTTTCCGTACCAATTTCGCATATTTGCATACAAATGCACTGATCTAGCACGCTAAACAGCGATTCCGCACAGAATTATACTTCTGAAACGAAGAATCGTCGAGAACTGACATAGGCTCGAAAAATTGTGATCGTGCTTGCCGGGTCGGAGTTTCTATTCCAATTTCGCATACTTGCATGCAAATGCACTGATATAGCACGCGAAACAGCGATTCCGCACAGAAATACACTTCTGAAACGAAGAATCGTCGAATCTGACATAAGCTCGAATAAATCGTGATCGTGCTTGCCGAATCGGAGTTTTCGTGCCAATTTCGCATATTTGCATACAAATGCACTGATCTAGCACGCTAAACAGCGATTCCGCACAGAAATACACTTCTGAAATGAAGAATCGTCGAATCTGACATAAGCTCGAATAAATCGTGGTCGTGCTTGCCGAATCGGAGTTTCCGTACCAATTTCGCATATTTGCATACAAATGCACTGATCTAGCACGCTAAACAGCAATTCCGTACAGAAATTCATTTGTGAACGAATAATTGTCGAATCTGACATAGGCTCGAATAAATTGTGATCGTGCTTGCCGGGTCGGAGTTTCAATTCTAATTTCGCATACTTGCATGCAAATGCACTGATATAGCACGCGAAACAGCGATTCCGCACAGAATTATACTTCTGAAACGAACAATCGTCGAAACTGACATAGGCTCGAAAAATTGTGATCGTGCTTGCCGGGTCCGGAGTTTCTATTCCAATTTCGCATACTTTGCATGCAAATGCACTGATATAGCACGCGAATCAGCGATTCCGCACAGAAATACACTTCTGAAACGAAGAATCGTACGAATCTGACATAAGCTCGAATAAATCGTGATCGTGCTTGCCGAATCGGAGTTTTCGTGCCAATTCGCATATTTGCATACAAATGCACTGATCTAGCACGCTAAACAGCCGATTCCCGCACAGAAATACACTTCTGAAACGAAGAATCGTCGAATCTGACATAAGCTCGAATAAATCGTGATCGTGATCGTGCTTGCCAAATCGGAGTTGCCGTGCCAATTTCGCATATCTGCATACAAATGCACTGATCTAGCACGCGAAACGGCGATTCCGCACAGAAATTCATTTGTGAAACAGAATAATCTTCGAATCTGACATAAGCTCGAATAAATCGAGATCGTGCTTGCCGAATCGGAGTTTTCGTGCCAATTTCGCATATTTGCATGCAAATGCACTGATCTAGCGCGCGAAACAGCGATTCCGCACAGAAATACACTTCTCAAACGAAGAATCGTCGAATCTGACATAAGCTCGAATAAATCGTGTTCGTGCTTGCCGAATCGGAGTTTTCGTGCACAATTTCGCATATTTGCATACAAATGCACTGATCTAGCACGCTAAACAGCGATTCCGCACTGAAATACACTTCTGAAACGGAGAATCGTCGAATCTGACATAAGCTCGAATAAATCGTGATCGTGCTTGCCAAATCGGAGTTGCCGTGCCAATTTCGCATATCTGCATACAAATGCACTGATCTAGCACGCGAAACGGCGATTCCGCACAGAAATTCATTTGTGAAACAAATAATCGTCGAATCTGACATAAGCTCGAATAAATCGAGATCGTGCTTGCCGAATCGGAGTTTTCGTGCCAATTTCGCATATTTGCATGCAAATGCACTGATCTAGCGCGCGAAACAGCGATTCCGCACAGAAATACACTTCTCAAACGAAGAATCGTCGAATCTGACATAAGCTCGAATAAATCGTGTTCGTGCTTGCCGAATCGGAGTTTTCGTGCCAATTTTCGCATATTTGCATACAAATGCACTGATCTAGCACGCTAAACAGCGATTCCGCACTGAAATACACTTCTGAAACGAAGAATCGTCGAATCTGACATAAGCTCGAATAAATCGTGATCGTGCTTGCCAAATCGGAGTTGCCGTGCCAATTTCGCATATCTGCATACAAATGCACTGATCTAGCACGCGAAACGGCGATTCCGCACAGAAATTCATTTGTGAAACAAATAATCGTCGAATCTGACATAAGCTCGAATAAATCCTGATCGTGCTTGCCAAATCGGAGTTGCCGTGCCAATTTCGCATATTTGCATGCAAATGCACTGATCTAGCGCGCGAAAAAGCGATTCCGCACAGAAATACACTTCTCAAACGAAGAATCGTCGAATCTGACATAAGCTCGAATAAATCGTTGTCGTGCATGCCGAATCGGAGTTTCCGTACCAATTTCGCATATTTGCATACAAATGCACTGATCTAGCACGCTAAACAGCAATTCCGTACAGAAATTCATTTGTGAAAACGAATAATTGTCGAATCTGACATAGGCTCGAATAAATTGTGATCGTGCTTGCCGGGTCGGAGTTTCTATTCCAATTTCGCATACTTGCATGCAAATGCACTGATATAGCACGCGAAACAGCGATTCCGCACAGAAATACACTTCTGAAACGAAGAATCGTCGAATCTGACATAAGCTCGAATAAATCGTGATCGTGCTTGCCGAATCGGAGTTTTCGTGCCAATTTCGCATATTTGCATACAAATGCACTGATCTAGCACGCTAAACAGCGATTCCGCACAGAAATACACTTCTGAAATGAAGAATCGTCGAATCTGACATAAGCTCGAATAAATGGTGATCGTGCTTGCCAAATCGGAGTTGCCGTGCCAATTTCGCATATCTGCATACAAATGCTCTGATCTGGCACGAGAAACGGCGATTCCGCACAGAAATTCATTTGTGAAACAAATAATCGTCGGAATCTGACATAAGCTCGAATAAATCGTGATCGTGCTTGCCGAATCGGAGTTTTCGTGCCAATTTCGCATATTTGCATGCAACTGCACTGATCTAGCGCGCGAAACAGCGATTCCGCACAGAAATACACTTCTCAAACGAAGAATCGTCGAATCTGACATAAGCTCGAATAAATCGTGATCGGGGCTTGCCAAATCGGAGTTTTCGTGCCAATTTCGCATATTTGCATACAAATGCACTGATCTAGCACGCTAAACAGCGATTCTGCACAGAAATACACTTCTGAAATGACAGAATCGTCGAATCTGACATAAGCTCGAATAAATGGTGATCGTGCTTGCCAAATCGGAGTTGCCGTGCCAATTTCGCATATCTGCATACAAATGCTCTGATCTAGCACGCGAAACGGCGATTCCGCACAGAAATTCATTTGTGAAACAAATAATCGTCGAATCTGACATAAGCTCGAAATAAATCGTGATCGTGCTTGCCGAATCGGAGTTTTCGTGCCAATTTCGCATATTTGCATACAAATGCACTGATCTAGCACGCTAAACAGCGATTCCGCACTGAAATACACTTCTGAAACGAAGAATCGTCGAATCTGACATAAGCTCGAATAAATCGTGATCGTGCTTGCCAAATCGGAGTTGCCGTGCCAATTTCGCATATCTGCATACAAATGCACTGATCTAGCACGCGAAACGGCGATTCCGCACAGAAATTCATTTGTGAAACAAATAATCGTTCGAATCTGACATAAGCTCGAATAAATCCTGATCGTGCTTGCCGAGTCGGAGTTTTCGTGCCAATTTCGCATATTTGCATGCAAATGCACTGATCTAGCGCGCGAAAAAGCGATTCCGCACAGAAATACACTTCTCAATCGAAGAATCGTCGAATCTGACATAAGCTCGAATAAATCGTGATCGTGCTTGCCAAATCGGAGTTGCCGTGCCAATTTCGCATATCTGCATACAAATGCACTGATCTAGCACGCGAAACGGCGATTCCGCAAAGAAATTCATTTGTGAAACAAATAATCGTCGAATCTGACATAAGCTCGAATAAATCCTGATTGTGCTTGCCGAATCGGAGTTTTCGTGCCAATTTCGCATATTTGCATGCAAATGCACTGATCTAGCCGCGCGAAAAAAGCGATTCCGCACAGAAATACACTTCTCAAACGAAGAATCGTCGAATCTGACATAAGCTCGAATAAATCGTGGTCGTGCATGCCGAATCGGAGTTTCCGTACCAATTTCGCATATCTGCATACAAATGCACTGATCTAGCACGCGAAACGGCGATTTCCGCACAGAAATTCATTTGTGAAACAAATAATCGTCGAATCTGACATAAGCTCGAATAAATCCTGATCGTGCTTGCCGAGTCGGAGTTTTCGTGCCAATTTCGCATATTTGCATGCAAATGCACTGATCTAGCGCGCGAAAAAGCGATTCCGCACAGAAATACACTTCTCAAACGAAGAATCGTCGAATCTGACATAAGCTCGAATAAATCGTGATCGTGCTTGCCAAATCGGAGTTTGCCGTGCCAATTTCGCATATCTGCATACAAATGCACTGATCTAGCACGCGAAACGGCGATTCCGCACAGAAATTCATTTGTGAAACAAATAATCGTCGAATCTGACATAAGCTCGAATAAATCCTGATTGTGCTTGCCGACTCGGAGTTTTCGTGCAATTTCGCATATTTGCATGCAAATGCACTGATCTAGCGCGCGAAAAAAGCGATTCCGCACAGAAATACACTTCTCAAACGAAGAATCGTCGAATCTGACATAAGCTCGAATAAATCGTGGTCGTGCATGCCGAATCGGAGTTTCCGTACCAATTTCGCATATCTGCATACAAATGCACTGATCTAGCACGCGAAACGGCGATTCCGCACAGAAATTCATTTGTGAAACAAATAATCGTCGAATCTGACATAAGCTCGAATAAATCGAGATCGTGCTTGCCGAATCGGAGTTTTCGTGCCAATTTCGCATATTTGCATGCAAACGCACTGATCTAGCACGCTAAACAGCGATTCGCACAGAAATACACTTCTGAAATGAAGAATCGTCGAATCTGACATAAGCTCGAATAAATCGTGTTCGTGCTTGCCGAATCGGAGTTTTCGTGCCAATTTCGCATATTTGCATACAAATGCACAGATCTAGCACGCTAAACAGCGATTCCGCACTGAAATACACTTCTGAAACGAAGAATCGTCCGAATCTGACATAAGCTCGAATAAATCGTGATCGTGCTTGCCAAATCGGAGTTGCCGTGCCAATTTCGCATATCTGCATACAAATGCACTGATCTAGCACGCGAAACGGCGATTCCGCACAGAAATTCATTTGTGAAACAAATAATCGTCGAATCTGACATAAGCTCGAATAAATCCTGATCGTGCTTGCCGAATCGGAGTTTTCGTGCCAATTTCGCATATTTGCATGCAAATGCACTGATCTAGCGCGCGAAAAAGCGATTCCGCACAGAAATACACTTCTCAAACGAAGAATCGTCGAATCTGACATAAGCTCGAATAAATCGTGGTCGTGCTTGCCGAATCGGAGTTTTCGTGCCAATTTCGCATATTTGCATACAAATGCACTGATCTAGCACGCTAAACAGCGATTCCGCACCGAAATACACTTCTGAAACGAAGAATCGTCGAATCTGACATAAGCTCGAATATAATCGTGATCGTGCTTGCCAAATCGGAGTTGCCGTGCCAATTTCGCATATCTGCATACAAATGCTCTGATCTAGCACCGCGAAACGGCGATTCCGCACAGGAAATTCATTTGTGAAACAAATAATCGTCGAATCTGACATAAGCTCGAATAAATCGTGATCGTGCTCTGCCGAATCGGAGTTTTCGTGCCAATTTCGCATATTTGCATACAAATGCACTGATCTAGCACGCTAAACAGCGATTCCGCACTGAAAATACACTTCTGAAACGAAGGGAATCGTCGAATCTGACATAAGCTCGAATAAATCGTGATCGTGCTTGCCAAATCGGAGTTGCCGTGCCAATTTCGCATATCTGCATACAAATGCACTGATCTAGCACGCGAAACGGCGATTCCGCACAGAAATTCATTTGTGAAACAAATAATCGTCGAATCTGACATAAGCTCGAATAAATCCTGATCGTGCTTGCCGAGTCGGAGTTTTCGTGCCAATTTCGCATATTTGCATGCAAATGCACTGATCTAGCGCGCGAAAAAGCGATTCCGCACAGAAATACACTTCTCAAACGAAGAATCGTCGAATCTGACATAAGCTCGAATAAATCGTGATCGTGCTTGCCAAATCGGAGTTGCCGTGCCAATTTCGCATATCTGCATACAAATGCACTGATCTAGCACGCGAAACGGCGATTCCGCACAGAAATTCATTTGTGAAACAAATAATCGTCGAATCTGACATAAGCTCGAATAAATCCTGATTGTGCTTGCCGAATCGGAGTTTTCGTGCCAATTTCGCATATTTGCATGCAAATGCACTGATCTAGCGCGCGAAAAAGCGATTCCGCACAGAAATACACTTCTCAAACGAAGAATCGTCGAATCCTGACATAAGCTCGAATAAATCGTGGTCGTGCATGCCGAATCGGAGTTTCCGTACCAATTTCGCATATCTGCATACAAATGCACTGATCTAGCACGCGAAACGGCGATTCCGCACAGAAATTCATTTGTGAAACAAATAATCGTCGAATCTGACATAAGCTCGAATAAATCGAGATCGTGCTTGCCGAATCGGAGTTTTCGTGCCAATTCGCATATTTGCATGCAAACGCACTGATCTAGCACGCTAAACAGCGATTCCGCACAGAAATACACTTCTGAAATGAAGAATCGTCGAATCTGACATAAGCTCGAATAAATCGTGTTCGTGCTTGCCGAATCGGAGTTTTCGTGCCAATTTCGCATATTTGCATACAAATGCACTGATCTAGCACGCTAAACAGCGATTCGCACTGAAATACACTTCTGAAACGAAGAATCGTCGAATCTGGACATAAGCTCGAATAAATCGTGATCGTGCTTGCCAAATCGGTGTTGCCGTGCCAATTTCGCATATCTGCATACAAATGCACTGATCTAGCACGCGAAACGGCGATTCCGCACAGAAATTCATTTGTGAAACAAATAATCGTCGAATCTGACATAAGCTCGAATAAATCCTGATCGTGCTTGCCGAATCGGAGTTTTCGTGCCAATTTCGCATATTTGCATGCAAATGCACTGATCTAGCGCGCGAAAAAGCGATTCCGCACAGAAATACACTT